>NW_024612802.1:0-1063 GCF_008729295.1 Plectropomus leopardus
AAAAAAAAAGATATTGTCGTGTTTGATTTTCTCTGAATCACAGAGCCCTGAAGCAAAGTTATGACGTAGAGAAGTTTATAAAATCATCTGTGTTTTGGTGAAAATGTTTTTATTGTGGAAAGATTCTGATTTTGACCTGTGATTGTGTTTTTTTACAGTGTGCAGATCTGCTCTGGCAGTGCAGCTGAGACGATAAAATCAACTGAAACGTGAGCACATCTTTCCTTCTTATAGTGTGATGCTGCTGTGTGACATTTATCTCCGTTATTGATTAATTTGTCAATAAATTTTTTTTAAAAAAATTGGCTTTCTCAGAGCCAAAAGGGACGTCATGTTTTGTTCGATCAACAGTCTGAAAATTTAAAATATTCAATTAAAAATGAAATAAAACAGAAAAAAGCAGCAAACAGAGCCTGTTTGATTTTTTTGCAGTTGGTGATTATTTTCCCATCAACAAGCAATTTCTCATTAATTAATCGGACTCTTATTTTAGTCTTTGAAATATCGTAAATTATATTATATTTTGCACATTTTATCAGTGATGTTTTCAGTTTTTTTCACATTTAGAAAAATAAAAATCTGTTTGGAAAAGATCAGCTGACCGAAACGAACCAAAACCCAAATAGAGATTTTTTAAAATTTTGTAAGAATTTGTAAAAAAGCTGAATTTGCGTCTCTGTCCGAGTGTGTGGACATGTCGGAGTCTCACCCTGCTCGCTGAGGGGGACGAGGCGGTACACCTTGTAGGGCTCGGAGATGTCCAGCTGTGCGCGCTCCATCACCTCCGAAAACTCTGGGCTCTTGTTGAGCGCGCAGCGCAGCCGGGTCTTCCAGGACGCCGGGTTGTCCTTGTCCCCGTCCGTCAGCTTGCCTTTGAACTCGGCCCACGCCTGCGGAGGACAAACGCGTCTCTTTACTGTTTGGATTTATTGCGTTTTGGGAATTAACTCTAAAGCGGTTTTGACCTTGAAGATGGCGGCGTCCTCGTCTTTACGGAAGTCCTGTTTCCCCGCGTGTTTCCACGGGATGCGGAACATGGTTTTGGAGTCGTCGTCCCACATCA
>NW_024612803.1:0-6388 GCF_008729295.1 Plectropomus leopardus
TTTCTATACTTTCATATCTAAATAAAGGCATAATGAACATAAAAATAAAAGTCTCCTTTTGTCTCATATGTCCCTTCTGTCTCTGTAGTTCTGGTCTCTGTGTGGTAACGCTCTCACTCCAAAGAGGGGGATTTTCGGGAAGACGGGCGACCTGCAGACCATCCTGTGTGTCGCTGCGGCCAAAGACGACATCACATACTCCGGGGCGCTGAACGGGGACATTTACGTCTGGAAGCTGCTCAACCTGATACGAACAGTTCAGGCTGCACACGGGGTGAGAAACCGTTGACCTCCATTAAAAGTTCTCACCTACAGCAGCCATGAGTCAAACGTTGAGACAATCTTTAAAGGAATATTTACCTCCCTAAATAACCATTTCTATATCAATCAGTCATGCTGGGTTACCTTGAAGTTGTTAAGAAAACTTTGTTTATCTTGAATTGATTCACAAAAATAATTGAATATGTTTATTTATGGATTGATTGGGGACCAACTAGTTTTGCAATTTTCACCTGCCCCTGTAATTTCACTGCGAAAGAAAAATGCCAAAAATATGGCAACATGCATTGCAATTATTCGGAAAAGCTGCAGTGAAATCAGGCATTTCAGGCTGCAACCGTCACAAAACAGCTCACAAATCATTGAGGGCCTGAACTATGCTTCTCAATTTTAGCTCATATACTACATCATGTGAAAATTAGGGCTGTAGGCGTTAATGTGTTAATCGCGATACGATTAAGGTCCGTAATAAATGTGTTCATTTTTAAAAATCGCTTTTATTGCCAGCTAATATTCCCATAGAGGCCGACTTTTACTGATGATACTGGTATCATATAAAACTAGCAGAGCTGAGGAATCTGGTCATTGGTACTGACCATGTTATACTAGCTTCTCAGTAAGGGGGAGCTATAGCACTCCAAAGTTAGGTCAAATTTTGGTCCATTGACCTCTGACCTCATGATACCTGAATGAAAATGGGTTCTCTGGGTACTCATGAGTCTCCCATTTACACAAAACCCGATGCGAGTCCCTGTGTGATATGAGGTGTGCATGTGCAGAGAGGTCAGCCATCTCTGACGGCTAACTACGGCTACACCACTTGGACAAACCACATGTCACGATCTAACTTACGTGTCACGGTCCAAGTTTTTTACACTTGTGTGTGTCTGTGTGTATGTTTGTGTGTGTGTGCAGGCTGGTATCTTCAGCATGTATTCCTGTGAGGAGGGTTTTGCCACAGGAGGCAGAGACGGCTGCATCCGACTGTGGGACGCCGACTTCAAACCCATCACCAAGATCGACCTGCGAGAGGCCGAGCAGGGATACAAAGGTACTCAACGACACACCGAAATACGGCTAGAAAGTTATTCGATTAAATTAAAGCTCAGGATGCTCAGGCTGACACTTATAGTTTAAATGCACCCTGGTGGAAACGTAATTTCTTTGATTCATTGTTGCCCTGCATCAGCCGAGACGAGACACAGAGACAAAAATGATATTTAAACCGTTTTTAATACCAGGCGGAGGCTGACAGAGACTTCACCAACTGTCTGTGTGAGACCTTTACACCTGTACAGATGTCTCCTGTTTATGAGACTCAAAAACTCACCAAAAACACCCTGCAGGCTTTTAAAATCTTCCTTTAAACCTAATTTTCCCTGAATAAACCCACTGAAGTGAAATATCACTATATCTCTTTTTCTAAAGGCAAAATCTGCACGTCACTCTCCTTACAAGAGAGGAATAAAGAGTCAAGAAAAGGTCACTTTGAAATCAAAGACTCTTTTCTCAGTTGAAGGTTGTGACACGTCAGTCTTTTTTTGGGAAAATGTGGAGGAGGGGGAAGATTGAATCTTTCAGCTCCATTTCAGGCGCTCTCTTTTATCTCTTAAGGTGTTCGTAGAGACCTTTAATTGTCGTCTTCTGTCTGTAGTTGGAGACAGGAATGACCTGATTTTCTGTCTTTGCGGAGAAGTTTTTGGGGTGTAAAAGTTTGTAAGGAGGAAGGGACTGACCTGATTTTGGTGAAAAGCCAGAGGTGGTGAATATTTGAACCTCTTTCGTTGTCTGGCAGAAGAAAGAGATGTTATTCCTTTAGGAGAAGCTGCGGGGGTGAACCATTAAGCCCCTGGCTTCCTTTTTTACCTCTCCTCTCTGAAGATTTTTGAGGAAAAGAAATGAGGAGGTAAGGAGGTAAAGGTTTTTTCGTCTCTGTTCCCAGTCAGGGCTGGATGTGGCCTCGTTCTGGAGAAGTTGGAAGTTTGACTCCTTCACCTCTCGCAGGGCTTTAGACAAAGTTACTCTCTCAGCAGCAGACGGTTTCCTCTGAGGGTTAAAGAAAGGACAGGTTTTCAGTCTTCTTCCTCTCTGAAAATGTTAAAATGTATGAGACAGAAAAGTTTGTTATCGTCACACCTGGAGCACACTGCATGCCTGAGCAGCGCGTGCACACTGACAGCGCTGTTACTGTGGCGTTCCTGCAGAGCTTCCTGCTGCTGTCAGTACTAAATTTCCATAATTATAAGCACATATTCTACTCATTTATGAAGCCGTGCAGCTCCTGCAATGTCAGCAACACGGTCCTGCAAATGTTTCAAAATAAAATGCCTTGTGTCAGTGAGTGATCCACAGAGACGTTGTCAGGTGGCTTTTATTTTGAAACAGAAGCAGAAAAGTAAAAGTAAAACAGATATATTGTTATTTCCTCATCTGTAGTAAAAGGTGGTATAGAGTCAATATAGTTATTTAAAAAAAAGCCATTTTCACGGTCTACTTCTGCTGAAAACCACACCTGCAACAATATTATCAGTGACCTCTTGCCTTAAATATGCACATCCAAAGGTTGTGATCTCAATAGCTTGTGTTTGAGGCACACCTGAACGCCTGTATTTAAGGCTGACAATATGTTTTTTCAACCTAAAGTACCAGATTTGGGGGGCACAATCCCTGCAGGAAAAGCAGTGTTGTCTTGGGGAAAAAAAAAAAGCTCAGAACTTTTTGGCTTGCTGGAAACATAGCGGCGGCTCCCTAAAAAACACCCTCACTTGGTGCCTAAACGCTGCTGGAAACACAGCGGTGACTTGATAAATCACAAGCGCTGTTGTTGTTCCTTGGTTTCCCTGGTGACAAAGTGAGTTCATATATGTCACATTAGAAACGTTTATATAACACGTAAGTAACGTAGAAATGGATAACATCCGTGGTTTGCTAAAAAAATGCAAACTTTTTATTCTGGTGACTGAGCTGCCTGAAAACCAACCCATCAGCATGAGAGTAAACATTCAAAAGCACAGTGATGATGAGTGTTGTTTCTCAGGAGGAGGAAGAGAAAATGTTGAAAATGAAATGAGAGCAAGACATGCTCACTCTTTTATGTGATTTTTTTCCTCTGAGTGGTGAAGTTTTCCCCTCTGCTGCCTTCCGGCTGCTGTTAACACCTCTGAGACGACATATCAGAGATCCCTCCTGCGGTGCTCTGACAGTGCAACTCTTACAGTTTCCCTCATAAACTCCTCTGGTATCGGGTTGCTTTGGCTCGAGAACCTCCGAGGAGAAGTTTCTAACAAAGTTACAGGGAACCTCACACGCTGATTCATGCCGTCAGCGACAGCAGACGCTCTAATTGGCGAGCGCTGTGCTGCTGAACGGCTCTGCAAATTAAATTTTGGATGCTGGGGAACAGGAGTTTGACCGAGAGGTTGGAAGATAGTGAGAAAGAAAAAGTGAGTGTGTCACTTCCTCCTGCAGCATCAAAAGTTAAAATCTTTCCTCTATATTGTCTGTCACCTCTACATTCTCCTATAGATGTAATAATTAACCATTTGGTTTGATTTCTTTCTTTTAAAAACATGGGAAAATAGAAAATGAGCTTGGTAAGTAATGTCCTGCAAACTGCAAGAAATTTGGGATGTTTTTTTTTTAAAAGCTGTGGAAAAATGTCCAAAAAACTATATTTATAATTAGAATTATTATATATTTTAAAGAAATTTACAGAATAACTCATTTTCAAGCCCTGTTTTCAGGTTATTCCCTGGTTTTTATGTTTATTTATTTATTTATTTGTATGTCTGTTGGTTTTGTTTGTAATTTTTTTTATTTATTCATTTATCTGTCTATTTATTTATTTATTTATCCAAATTTTCAGGTAATTTTTCTTGTACTTTTTACAAATGTTTTGCTAATTTTTTGGGTCATTTCCTAAGTTGCTCATTGTCTTCTTCCTGTGTTTTTGAAAGAAATCATGTGATTTCGCTCATGTTTCAGAGGGTTAACATGTGATATTTTGTCTTTTCAATAAATTTAGTGCAGTAAAAAGCACAATATTTCCCTCTGATATATAGCACAGAAGACGTATAAATATCACCAAATCCTCATAGTATAACAGTCTAACATTTTTCCTGATTACACTTTACATTTTTACAGTGTTTAATTAGTACTTTTACTTCAACTTTAACCATCTCTGATAAATAAAGTGGATACTTTCCAAAGTATATAAATCTCCCTCCACTGCAGCTCATCAAGAAAACTGTCTGAGAGACAGATTTATTTTGCACTAAACGGGCTCTAACGTTTGAAGAGCTGCTCATTAGCTGGAGTTAATGAGAGCCGAGAGGTCGAGTCTGAAACGCCTCCTCATCAACAATCATCGATCTCTCTCTGGTTTTTCTTCACTCTCAGCTAGATTTAATCTTCTCTACAATCCGGCTTCAGCTTTTCTCCCTTTCTTTTTTCCCCCACTCTCTATGTTTTTACCTCTTTCAATATTTTTCTGCTTTTTCTCCTCCTTTTAAATCCTAAATCACTCGATGGTTCCTCCTCCATATTGTCCCAACATTTCATTTTTCTCCAGTTTTTGTCCTTTATTTCTTCCTCATTTTTCTTTTATCACAGTTTCTTTCGTAAAACTCTTTTCCTCTTACCATCTTTTTAAAAAAAATGTATCCTGATTTTCTCTCTTCCACACTGGCTCACTTTGGGTTTTTTTTGGATTTGCATCCGTTTTTAACCTCCCCATCTCCGGTCTTTTACCTTAAAACCTGTTAATCACTGTTGTTGCAGCTGTTGTTTCTCCAAATATTTCAGCAGTTATTTACAGCTGATCTAATCCTCTTTCTCCTCCTCTTCCTCCTCCAGGTCTGTCTATTCGCAGCGTCTGCTGGCGAGCTGACCGGATCCTGGCGGGAACGCAGGACAGTGAGATCTTTGAGGTGAGAAAGGAGACGATTTTCTTCGCTGGGTGAAATATGTTTTGTTGCTGGCCCGTCTACAGCAGTACATTGATTTGCTTTGATGTCGTTGCTCCTGACTGCTCCTCCAAACTGAGGGCATGCTGAAACATGGGTAGAAGAAATGAGAAACTAACCAAGGCTTGGCCCAAAAAATAGAAGGATTTTTAAAAAAAATTCTTTTAAATGTAACAACAAAATTACCTACAACATACAAAAAAACTAAAACAAAAAATGAACAAAATCGTTACTCTTTTTCTCTGTGACATTATTTTAAATACATAGTTATAATAATAATTATACATAAAGTTTTGTGAAAGTTTTTGAGGCGAGAAAGGAGATTTTTTAAGCTGTTTTGTGGCTGCCCTCGTCCACAGCAGTGCATTGTTTCGCTTCGATGTCGGTTCTCCTGACTGCTCCTTTAAACTTGGGGCATGCTGAAACATGGGTAGAAAAAATTAGCAACTTACCAACATATGGCCCAAAAAATAGCATTAAATTATAAAATAAAATTACAAGAAAATTACCTTAAAAAAAGGCAACAAAGAAAGTAAAAAAATCAAAAACAAACAGAAAAATAATTAGAAATTAGCCAAACCCCTCATTGGACTAATTTTTTCTGTGACAGTTTTAAATATATGGTTATAATAATTATACATACTATTTTGTGAAAAATGTTTTTGAAAGAATTTTAATTTTTCTTTCATTTTATTTTATTTCATTTTTCAACTAATTTTCATTCTCTTTTCACTTTTACTAATTTCTTGCAACTTGCAGGAATTTTCTGGCCAAATTTGCTTTCTAAAGAAATCAAATCAATCTGATTAGGTTCAAAGGTTTAAATAGCTTGTGAAAGGTATCTCAATACAGCACAAGAAACTGACACTGATTCAGATTTCATGGGGATAATAAACTTTTCATATTTTTTGCGTCACAATATTCATTTGTAAAGTACGTTAAGTTGTCAGATAAATGCAGTGAAGCAGAAGCAGAAACTGGCATGAACAGAAAGTACTCAAATAAAGTACAAGTACCTCAAATTGTACAGTGCTTGAGTAAAAGCACTCAGAACTGAGCCTAAACTTGACACTAAATATGTGAAAGCAGCGTCATCTCACAACAGTGACACAAAGTCTGACTGTGTGTGTCCAGGTGATGGTGAG
>NW_024612804.1:0-1004 GCF_008729295.1 Plectropomus leopardus
GGCAAAAAATGTCAAAATTTGACATGTCCCAAAAACACCTGAAAACAGCAGGAAACCGCTTAGAATAGCCTGCCAAGACACGCCATAGCATAGAACGTTGCAAGAAGAAGCAAAAACATCAAAATTTTGATTGTCAAAAAAATGACCAAAAATCCAAGACTATAGTAAGGCAAAAAATGTCAAAATTTGACATGTCCCAAAAACATCTGAAAAAAAGCTGGAAACCGCTTGGAATAGCCTGCCAAGACACGCCATAGCATAGAACGTTGCAAAAAGGGGCAAAACATTAAAATTTTGATTGTCAAAAAAATGACCAAAAATCCAAGACTATAGTAAGGCAAAAAAAGTCAAAATTGACGTGTCCCAAAAACACCTGAAAACAACTGGAAACCACTTAGAATAGCCTGCCAAGACACGCCATAGCATAGAACGTTGCAAGAAGGAGCAAAAACATCAAAATTTTGATTGTCAAAAAAATGACCAAAAATCCAAGACTATAGTAAGGCAAAGAATGTCAAAATTTGACATGTCCCAAAAACATCTGAAAAAAAGCTGGAAACCGCTTAGAATAGCCTGCCAAGACACGCCATAGCATAGAACGTTGCAAGAAGGGGCAAAAACATTAAAATTTTGTATGCTGAAAAAATGACCAAAAATCCAAGACTATAGTAAGGCAAAAAATGTCAAAATTGACATGTCCCAAAAACACCAGAAAACAACTGGAAACCACTTAGAATAGCCTGCCAAGACACGCCATAGCATAGAACGTTCCAAGAAGGAGCAAAAACATCAAAATTTTGATTGTCAAGAAAATTACCAAAAATCCAAGACTATAGTAAGGCAAAAAATGTCAAAATTGACATGTCCCAAAAACACCTGAAAACAACTGGAAACCGCTTCGAATAGCCTGCCAAGACACGCCATAGCATAGAACGTTGCAAGAAGGAGCAAAAACATCAAAATTTTGATTGTCAAAAAAATGACCAAAAATCCAAGACTATAGT
>NW_024612805.1:0-1029 GCF_008729295.1 Plectropomus leopardus
TAATATTATAAAAAAATAGCACTGCCTTGAGGTCATTTTCTTGTAGTTCTTATTTTCTTATTTTCATGAATATTTTTGTACCTTTTTACTAAATCCTTGCTATTTTTTTGGCCATTTGTTGTTAAGTTGCCTGTCACCCTCTTCTCATGTTTTTAAAAGAGATCAAGCCATCTCACTCATGTTTCAAAGGGTTAAATCGTTAAAAGAGAACAACAGCATTGTGGTTCTTCTAGACAGAACAGGAACGTTTCCAGGTATTCAGGAGGAACCAGTGACCCCTTTTTAGAAACACACACATGAAACTTGTGCCCCCCCTCAGCAGGGTGTGATGGATGGCTTGTGGCTGTCAGCACAGTCCGGCATTAACACGTGCCACCGCTGCGTAACAGATCCAGACCTGCTGGGAAAGACTGCAAAACAATATTATAATTCATTAAAAACTAATGAATAAAGGAGGAGGGAAAACTTCAAGCATTGGAGCCTTGCTCCTGGAGTGCTTATTTTATTTGGTGAACATAAGTAAGAATAACTTGGCTGCGGGTGGCGAACACGACCAGAAGGACATACCGTTTTATATTTAGACAACCAGAGAGACGGTGATAACATTTCACACTGTGGACAGCGCAGTCCTGATTGTATCCTAAAGTATAAACAATCTCCCTCATGCAGTGGTGAAAGAAGTATTCTGATCCTAAGAAAAAGTACTAATACCACACTATGAAGGTACTTTTACTTAAGTAAAAGTATGTAAATTCAGGAAAATGTACCAAATGCAAAAAAATTAGAACAAACACACAAAGAAAAACACACCCAAAATTTCAAAATTGTAAAAAAAAAAAAAAAAAAAGAAAGAAAAAAAGAAACCCCAAACCCTAAAAATATAGAATAAAACATCCAAAAAACCCCTCTTTTTTTAAAAAAAAAAGAGAGAAAAAAAGAAGAAAATACAAATTGTTAAAGAAAATAATAATAACAAAAACAGCCCCAGACTTTATGCTTAAAAAAATAAATAAATAAAAATAATGAATT
>NW_024612806.1:0-5534 GCF_008729295.1 Plectropomus leopardus
ATAATTGTAGGAAATATTACATCTGTTTCAGAATGAAGGAGGAAACAGATCTTTGTTTGACCAGCTGGATGACTTTCGTACTGACCCATCACAGCCTGAGGACGAACGGGTTGGTTTCTGAAGCAAATATGTTCCTACATTAACATTTCAATATAAACTGATGCCTCATCATTAAACCTTTTCAATCACAGCTATAAACATGCAGACCCATACAAATGTAACTGTGTCTTTCAGGATGTGGATCTTATGGAGTGGTGGAACACAGTCGAGTGTAAGTCACAAAAAAAAGTCTTTTCACTATAATTCACTTAAATTAACAGTTTCTTCTTGTGCCACTTTCACAATTTGACCTTAAGTATGCGGACACCCCTGTTTACATACTTAAGTGTGCTGTTTGTGTCGTAAATTATTTTTAGATGGTATTGGTGCAACTTTGAGGCTACAGTTTGCAGAAGAGCATTTGTTTCAACTTTACAGTGCCTCTGTGCACAAAGCCAGGTCCATAAAAATGCTTTATTGCAAGGGTCTTCAACTTTTTTCAGTCCAGGGACCCTTTAGCTGATAGAGAGATGGAGCTGGGAACCCCATCTACATATATCATATAAAACTGAGTTGCATATTTGAAATTGAGCCTACAGTAGTGTGTTAAAGTGCCATAAATAAACATACCCTTTTATGGTGCATACAATACTATGCTGTGAAAAAGTCATGATTGGCAGATTCACATACTTCCACATCATGTTTGTTTATGAGGTGTGTGGTATTTCAGAGTGTCTTGCTCTAAAAGTTAAAAAAGAGCCATTGTGGGCCATGTCCAGTATGTGTAACTGTTAGCTGACTAGTGTGCCTTGCTGATATGGACAGGTGCTACAAAGACATACACTGTGTTAGCCAGTGTTATGTACTTTAATTGAATGCTTCTGTTTTTTATTTTTTAAGAGATAGGCTGATTCATCTTTGTTAAAAAAAAAAAAATATGTTGGATTCGTGTAACTGTTTATTTTTCAGATATATTTGAATTTTTGGGAAAAAAAAAAACAAAACGTTTTTGAGTCACAATTTTAATTAAAATACCAAACAATAATTTGGTGGCCCATCTGCACTAACTTTGAGGAATCCGTAGGAGTCACGGCCCTCCTGGTGATGACCCAGGGTTTAATGGATTAACTGTGCTAAACCTGCATGCACAAAGCACTGACCTTAACCCCATCAAACACCTTTGCGATGAAGTGAAAGTGCGCCTCGTGCCAGGCCTCTCATGTGGCTTAACAGGAACAAATTCCTGCTGACAGGTTCCAAAATCTTCTGGAAGACCTGAACCAGACGACTGGAGGCTGCTTGCAGCAGATCAATGCCCATGCCTTTGTAATAATATGTTTTGGTGTGCACTTACTTTCGGCCATGTAATGTATGTAACATTGTGAGAAAGTTTACTATCATACTTTCACATTGCATTTATTCCTCAGCTTGGGAGGACACGCCTCAAGATGATGACATGACAGAAAAAGAAGAGGCCAAGTAAGTGAAGGCTCAAATTAGTGTTAATATGATATTTCGTTGCCTTGTGTTTTTCGTCTCCAAACCCTTTAAAACCTGAGCAAATTGATTTGACTTTTTTTCAAAACATGGGTAGAAAGCAATGTGCAACTTCACAAGACATGGCCCAAAAATTAGCAGGAAATCATTTAAAAGTGATAAAAATTACATGAAGTTAAGCGCAAAAAGAAAGAAAAGTAAAAATTTTGAAAAATATATGTATACTTTTTTCCCCCATAAGATAAATTTAAATATACGGTTATTATAATTATACATATAGTTTTCTTGATAATTTTCCCTAGAATCTTTATATGCATCAGTGTCATTTTCATCTTTTACTAATTTCTTGCAATTTGCAGGATATTTCTTGCCAAGTTGCTCATTGCCTTTTTCCTCGTGTTTTTGGGAGAAATCAGACCAATTTACTTAGGTTTCAAGGGTTAAATAGCTTGTGAAAGGCACCCCAACGCAGAACAATAAAACCGATGATTCAGGTTTCAAGGGTTTAAAGGGGCTGTTCAGCATATGTGTTTTATCTTATTTCTGGTGGATTTTGCCATGCAGATAGTTTTCCACACATGCCAAAGTTGTGAGATATCCATAACCATCATGTCTTCCATCACCCTGATATGTTGGAGAAAAGAATTTCATTTGTGCTGCTGAAAACACTGACAAATTACACTTCAAATATAACACAGAAGCACTGTACCAGAAACAGTGCCACAAGACATGATGTTTGCAGTTTTCATAGGGACAGTTTCTTTAAAATTGCTGACATCAAGTTGTTCAATGTTTTGTGCATTAGCCAAAGGCAAAAATGTTGACAAAAATGTCGAGAGGACTATAGATACATCAAAACTTCAAAACTGTGGCTATCTGAATGGTGACAAACACTAAGTCAGAGATACAGCGATGTGGCTCTTGGTAATCACCCTTTAACTTGCTCCTCTCAGGGCGTTTACTGTGACGGCAGAGAAGGTGCAGAAAGGCATCCGTGTCTTCAACAAACTTTTCTCAGAGCGCGCGGAAAGCCTCTGGCAGCACGTCATCGACCTCAATGGCATCGCAGACGGTCTGGACAAGTTCAGCAAGAACACAAAGATCGCTCAAATCACCGGCGGCTCCACAAGCGCCATTGGGGGTGTAGCCACCATTGCCGGCCTCGCTCTGGCCCCGGTCACCATGGGAACCTCCTTGATTGTGACAGCTGTGGGACTGGGTGTTGCCACGGCGGGAGGACTGACATCAGCAGGCGCCGGCATCTCCAACCAGGTCAACAATTCGATGGACCGCAAGAAGGTGGAGAGGATTGTGCAGGATTATCAGGATAAGATGGTCGACCTCAACAAGTGCCTTAAGTTCATCAAGCAGGGTATCGAGAACCTGAAGAGGTTCGACCTAATCAAGATGAAAAATAAGGCCTACAACCGTGACTTTCCTGTGCTTAATAGTAATTTCTATGAAGACGGCGCCATGGCAGGAAAGGCAATCCTCATCAGTGCTAATGAGATTATGCGTGTGGTGCAGATCGCTAATGTGGCGGGCAGCACAGCAGCCAGAGCGGTCCAGATCGCCAGTATGGCCACAGGTGTTCTCACCGGACTGTTTGTAGGTATGGACATCTACTTTGTAGCCAAAGACTCCAAAGAACTCAAGAAAGGGGCCAAATCAGAGTTTGCAGCCAAAATCAGGGAGGTGGCGACGCAGCTGCACGACGGCCTGGTGGAGCTCAACAGCATCCGAGAAGAGCTGCAGACCACGGCACCAGAAAACAGTTCAGCACAATCCAACACAGCTGCTCCAGACACTGACAAAAAAGAGAAAGAGGACAAATATGACAGTTCGAGTGACGATGAAATCGCCCGCATTAAAAAAGCCATCAAAGAAGAGTATGAGAACCGAGAATATGTCTGAATCAAAAACTCAAAAACTGGAAAAGGCCTTGAACTGTGCTTTAATTCCAAGGTCTCGGAGCATGGTCAGTTTCCTCTGCAAAATGTTTTCAAGTTTTTTGAAAGTACAGGCTCGAATCTCAGGCATACTGCTGCAATATTTGCATCGTTGGTTTTGAGTTGTTGTTTCCTCAATTTCCTCAAAATAGAAAACTACTATCAGGCCTGTTTTGAAAGTCCAAAGAGATAAATCCACGCTTGATGAAAAACGCTACTTTCGAAAACTCCTGGGCTTTTATTTTAGGGACCTGACCTCTTAAATCTGAATAGCATTTACACTGCTGGGAGGAACTGAGGCTTTGTAGTAGATAAAGTATCATAACTGTGTCTTTGGCTGTGGTGCCAGCGTGTGAAACTACCATGTTGTCTTTGAGAAAGGGCGTTTAAAGGTTAACCGAAATCATGTATTCTGATAGTAGATTAATTAAAGACACAAGTGCAAAGTATTTTTTTCATTTTTATAAATTAGACTTTAAAGTGTTGCTTTCATCAAAGTGCATGAGATAATATTGAGACACTTTTACTGGCCAGGTGTAGAGATTGTGTATATTCACTGGGAACAAGTGCCTTAATTATTTATAATGCCTTAGAAATGCACTAAGATGCAATGTAGCATTAGTCTGTTTACTCTGTTTTGTTTTTTGTTTTTTTCTTTTTTCCGGTGTCAGGGCTGCGGCGAAACCACCCACCTGTTACCTTCTGCTCGAGGTTTTGGATCTGATGTAGGATATTTTTAAGTTTTACTAGTCTTGATGTTGGTGTCATTTTGAAGAATGTTAATAGGCTTAGTTTTAGGTTATTTTTACAAAAGAGCCAAAAGAATTAAAAAATTATGGTCGGAAAGAAGCAGGATGGTGTTCCAACAGTTGTTCATATAAAAGTTTTCACTAGCTACTAGCCAATAAAAACAAGTAATTCAGGAAACTGGGAAAGTTAAAGGTTCTGTATGTAAAGATATAGTCGAGGTGTCCTGGCAGAGAATAAAGTCATTTGCTCTCAGCTGGCTCAGCCACCCTCATGTTGAGAACCGTGTGCAGACAACATACACTGAATTTCATCAACTGGAGAAATGTGTATATCAATCTGTTGAGTTTAGTCATTAGTTATCATGGTCATGTCAGTTGTATTAGATGTTATAAAGGTTTTCCAGGTGCAAAATAATCTCTTACTATACCACTGGACGGACACTGGACTGTAAAAACCAGCTATGACCGTACTGATGTGTCCTGAAAAGAATCATTTGCTATTTCTTTTGAGTATGGCATTAATGTTTTAAAGATTTATTTCAAAGTCATGAGGTGTGTACTCTTTGTTTGTTTAATGAACTTCATATTTATTTTTCTGGGTGGAGTTGTCCAATCGATACTGCCTTTTTACGTGCAATATATTGTAGCACTATGTGTAACAAATGAAAAATTGACAAATAAAGGTCAGAGAAATATTTTATGCCAATCTAGTGCTTTTTATGTCTATATGCAAGTGGCCAAACACCTAAATTCCTTGTTCTGACTGCCGTGCTCTTACTGAGTTGGTATTTGCTCCGTTAATGACTCAGATAAATGTGTTTGTCAAAGTTCTCTTCAGCCTTATTTTACTTTGATTCATTTCCATGCTTTTCTGTCACCCTTTACACTTACAGAATGACCTTGTACCAGAACAGTTATGAGACTAGGTTTAGATTTGTGCTGCCACACAGAGCGTTTGATTGATGTTGGCAGAAGTCACATGTGAATTTTGAGAATAGATGCAGTGGAAACCCTGCAAACCGGTGTAAACCTGCACTGTGCTGGTCAGGTTGAATCACACCTGGTTACACCACACCCAGTAGTGACCTCACAATGTACTGACCACACCCTGGAGTGCACTCCTACAATACTGAGCCAGGGCAAGAAGATAAAGCACTGGAGGTGTGAAAAAAGATGTTTCGCCGGTGTTACTTTGACTAACCAACAACTGAATTCTTGCACACCAGAGTCCCAGTGATGGATGATCAGATAAAAAAAGAACCCTAACACTGTAATGTAAAAATGTAATATAATAATAATA
>NW_024612807.1:0-1063 GCF_008729295.1 Plectropomus leopardus
ATAAAAATGTTTATCGTCAACTGATTAATCAACTCATTTTTGCACTGTAAACTGTTTGGTAATTTAATTTATTACAAAGCATCATAATTTATAAGTTTTTGTATGGTTTTTTTTGCTAAAAATGCATTTGGATAAATGAGTTTTGTGGTGCTGCATCCAGACACTGTTTACAAGCAGTGAAAATTGAGAAACCTGTTAATTTTTTTTAAATTAATTTTTTTATTTTAAAAAACAAAACAAAAAAAAAAACTAAGGAAAAAATGTCCAGAAAATTATATTTAGAAATCTTATAATCACATATGCAAAGTTATGTTACTGAAAGAAAACTGATTTTTTTAAATGATGTTTTTCATTTCTTTCCATTTTTTAGCAAGTCATTTTCATATGGGTTTTTATTGTTTTCTTTTTCTTTATTTTTTTGTATTTTAAGGTAATTGTATAGTACCTCATTAAGGAGACACTTCAAGGTGGAAATTTTTGTAAAAACTGAATTTTGGGCTATTTTGCTCCCATAATATATCATCTCTCAGACTCACAGAGAGAAAACATCCAAAATACATTTGGTTTATTTTAGATCAGATTTCTGTTCTTTAAATGTATGCCATGAAGTGCAAATTTAATTAGATATTGCCTCATTTGATATTTTTCAACATGAAAAAAAAACAAAAAAAGAATTCATTTGGTGCAAACAACTAAGGACTAGTTTTCTTTTTGGCTTCAGTTGGCTTCTGCTGTCTTTTTCTTTCTTTCTAACATTTTTAACTTTATTCCTGTTTGCATCTGAACCATCTGATCGCCTTCCAGCTCTCACATTTTCCTCTTTTTCTCTGTCTGTGTCGTCTGCCACTCACCCCACGTTTCCTCAGGTTGAGGCCGAGGTCGATATCACGTCTAAAATCTAGTTTCTGTGAGCTGTTTGTGGTGGTTTTTGCTTCTTTTTTTCCTCTGCAGGCTCACTGACACTTTAAACAGCCATAAATGAGGTGATTTCAGAGGAGGAAAATGTAAAAATTTGCTTTCTCCTTGCTTTCTGCACAAAATTACTAAGCAATATATAAAAAAA
>NW_024612808.1:0-5263 GCF_008729295.1 Plectropomus leopardus
TTTTCATGTTTTTAAAAGAAATCAAATCAATTTGCTCAATCTTTAAAAGTTTAAAAATTTTAAATTTAGCCGACAGATATTTTAACACTTTTAGTCATACTGGCTCTGATTGGTTGTTTTCATTCAGCTGCAGTAGAGTCTTGAAAATGACTTTAGGAGCACTACAAGGAGGAGGCAAAGAAGTTTATTTTTCTCATGTACAACCGTTTGGTTATAGTGACATTTATGATAAGAAGCTTTATTTAAGATTTTTATAGCTTTTTGAAAGTTCTTAGTACAAGATCAAAAAACTTTTCCTGATTTCACTTGATTATCTTTTTGTAAATCAGGTTTGTGTCTGTAGCAGTGAGTAATATTGTTCTTTGAAAATATTAATTAAGAGGAAATTCATCAACAAATCGGACTTTGATCACTTCATTATTTAATCACAAATTTCAGTTGCAGCTTCTCAAATGTTCGTCTGTAACAGAAGACTGAATGTTTTTAGTTTTTACTGTAATTTGGAAAAACACATTTTCATACATACTATATATTTTGACTCAATGATTAATTAAAAAAATATTTGCATATTGTTTGAAAATAAAAACACATACCTGCTGACGATGTAATAGAGAATAATGCTGCTGTGACAATAACTGCAGTCAAAACACTGAAGGACTTTTTCTCCATAAACATTTATTCTCAAATAGATTAAGAAAAAATAGATAATTTTTTTACAACTTTTTTCTTTATATGACTTTTTATACAGTACTTTATGTGCATTTAGAAAAACCACAAACAAACAAACAAACAAACATCAGTTAATGAGGCAGCAGACTGCCGGCGACTCTGAAGGTAAACGGGGACGAAGAAGAACAAAGGATGCTGGGAGAAAAGACCAAGAAAAGCAGAGAGAACGAACTCAACACAACCAGCTGCAGGCGGATCGAAACTCTAAATAAAAATCTCAACACAGTTTGTTTTTAAGGTTTTTATAAAATAAAAGTGCAAATGAGAGTTCGGAGACATCAGAGCTGATTGTAACAGAAACCAGTTTGTTCTTAAAGTGAAAAGTCCTCTCAGCTGATTTACATTCAGAGAGTTACCACAGACAGACGGACAGACAGACGGGCAGGTGGAGGTACAGACAGACAGTCAGTCAGACAGACAGACGGGTGGAGGACTGCAGTAACTAACGGTAACGGTACTCTGAACTTTAACACATGCGAGGCGAGCGCAGAACTTTGGCAACACGTCAGGCTGAAGGTCGAGTGGCGGCTGGAGAATACGGCAGACATCTCGTTGATGATGTCACAGTGCGGACTAGAGCGGGGGGAGGGGCGGAGCCCGGCGGGGTCACATGATGTGCTTCTGGATGCCCGGGGTGAACTCCTTGGCGTTTGGGTTCAGACTGCTGTTCATCTGGAGGAGAGAAGAGGAAGAATGAAGGAGTGAGACGTCAGCAGGTGAGTGTGTTTATCACTTTTACTCAGTTTCGTGTTTTAAAACTGCGATAAACTCTTTTCTCTTTATTTGTGAACAGACCATGTTGAATATTTCTGAGGGGAATCGTATATTTGCTGATATGAATATATGTGTCTCATATTACACACACTCAGCTCTGTGTTTCAAAATTAAACTTTAAAAAAATATTACACATTAATATTACTGTCTACTTTCATTGAGTTAATTTTTTTTACCAACATCGGTCTTAATCAGTAATATAAAATAATTATTTTTTATGACTTGTGATTTGTTTGGATACATTACATGCAAAGTTTGGGTTTTTTTGGTTTCTTTTTTAGCCCAGGCTGTGCTGTGTCAATGATTTGCAGCAGCACTGATTGTGACAGTGCACCTTGAGGAAATAGCATGTATTTTCTCCATTTGCCAAATATGGTAAAAATGACGTCATCAGGTGGAAAACGCTTTAAGTTGGCAGGACTGCAGTGTTACCAGAGACCAAAACCCTGATCTGTGATCTCAACATCGCCCGTCTGAGGCCAGTAAAGATGTTTCTCCCTCCCCTCTGCATACTTAAAACTGTGAAAAAGAGAACTAAAATTGTTCTCTTTGTTTGAGTCAAACTGTCTGATGTCACTCTAAAGTCAGGTTGGGTGATCGATGTGTCGAGCAGTAACGCTGCGATTGAGGATAAAAATGATTCAAGCAGAGACAGTCATGACCTGTTAACATCCTCAGCATCACAAAAGCGTTTTACGCTGCAGAGAAGAAATATGAGGAGATGTAGTTGGGGCGATTCACAGCTGACAGTGAAGCAGCAGGTGCTGGAGACGTTGTGATGTGTTTATTAGTCTGTTGGTCTTGTGGTGTTTTGTTTATGTGCTGCACAGTCAGAGCTGTTAACCCCGTCCAACCAGCACAAACTGGCTCCCAAACACTGTTTACTGTTTGTTTACTCACTCCTGCTGTTTTCTGATTGGTTGGTTTATAGTGGCGGCGGCTCTGTGAACTCACCACGATGTCGAAGTCTGCGTCAGCGTGGACGTCTCCGTCCAGAACCAGCAGGCTGATCTGCTCCTGCAGCTGACTGACCGTCTGAGGGGGGAGGTCTCTGGACGGGATGAACCACTCCCACTGCTCCTCCTCCTCCAGCATCTCCTGGAAACAACGCTCGATGAACTCCTCCTCCCACAGCTCCTCCTCCACCTGCACGGACGTGAACGCACGCAGAGTGAGTTTCAAACAACCTCCAGGTTTTTCTCAGATGTGCTACATGGTCAGTGTCGAGATGAGCACAAGAAAACCGCACGACATGAATCCAAATCCAGTTACACGTGCAGAGATCGCTCATCAGTCTTCCTCTGACCTCCACTTAATCTTATTTCTCTGGACAAAAAACAAATAAAACTCAGACTGAAACAATTAATCAAATCAGAATCAAAACAGTTGACAAAAAAAAATTAAGATCTACTACTTTGGTTATTCATAAATCATTTTGGCCATTTTTAGAAAATGTTCAATGTTTTTTTGTTATATACAAGATATGAATAGCATTTTACTGTCAGATTCTCATACTTTTTTTTAAGTTATCTATTCATCGGATTATTTTATGATTAACTCATTGTTTGGGTTTTTAAACATTGTAAAAAATTGAAAAAGTTGCAATACTATCTTTCCTACCAAATACAGATTCTGATACCTGAAATTGTGTAAAAGCAGATAACGAGTATTAATCTGATATCACTGGGTGAAAAAGAAATAATAATTATTCTAAACAAATAAATAACAGTTGTAAACAGCTTACACTGTACAGATGTGAAATGGTTGCTTTCGTTGTATGGCAGGGCGCAGGTTAAACCCTAAATGTTTGGGACTATCTGGTGTAAAACATTGGCAAATTTCCGAAATTTTGTATACAGCCAATGTTACATTACACTTTGTGAAAACTGCTGTTTTAAACGTGTGTGAAACTACTTTAAAGGTTTATCAATGAAAAAAATCGCCTGGTATCAGATTTGTGCATAAACTCGCAAACTTGCTGATACTCAATCCAGAATTTTAGGCAGTATGAGAGACGTTTCTGAACCATTTCATATACTGTTAACAGTATCAGAATCACTCATTAAACAAACGTTCAACACAATATTCCAGAGCCCAGAGTGATGCCTTCAAGTCCAAAACACAAATATATCCGGTTCACTGATATAAGACCAAGAAATTTACACACTTGAGAAGCTGGAGCCTTCAGATATTTGTAAGTTGTGTTTGAAAATGATTATTAGTTATGATGATTAATTTCCTGTCTATAATTTAACCGACTTATTATTGCAATTTGAAATTCAATGATGCAAGTTTTTGCACGTCACACTTTTCTCCTGCAGGGAACAAAAGAGATTCGTGGCTGCCTGGAATAAAAAATTAAACAAATAAACACAGCGAAACTGGTAATTAGAGGTTATAATAATGACAATAATGATGGCATTGCACTCGAGCTGCTCCACAGACAGCAGTCCTGCTGGTTTTACTGGATTACAGAGGAGTCGCTCAACATTCAAAATAACCTCAGGTGAAAACAATCTGACTGTGACTGAGTCAGTGGGACAGAGAGAAATGAGTCGAGTCTAGATATTGAAGGTTAGTGACTGTGTGTTGTTTCATTTCAGCACTGCTGGTTGAATCACTGAGGTGAGAAGGTTGACTGACGAAACTTTAAGAAATGTTGAGGATCAGTAAATGCACCATAATATACAAACCACTGCTGCGCTTCTTCATAGTTTCTTCAAAAAACATCCCAAAATCCCACAAATGTCCTAAAATCCTAGAAATGTCCTGAAATCCTAGAAACCTCCTGAAATTACAGAAACGTCCTAAAATCCTACAAATGTCCCAAAATCCTAGAAACGTCCTAAAAGCCTAGTGATGAGAGAAATGTCTAAAAACAACAACAACAACCTAGAAACACCCTAAAATGCTGGAAATGTCAAAATATGATTTGTAAAATATAAGTAAAACGTAATTTATAATTTAACACGAGTTGATGGTCTTGAGTCATATTATTAGACTGTATTATCCCATAGAAACATCATGTGTGAATGCTGAAAAAGGCCGTGGTTCTCCTTTAATGGGCACTGTGCTTGCATAACACAGCAGGGCGTTCAACGCTCCACCGTTTCCGTTAAACAAACATTTCTTTAGTTTTTGTCATGGCTGAAGGCAGACCTTTTTCACATATATCCACGGTGCAGGGTGAAAAAATGTCTGTATGGTCTCATTTAACTTGTGAACAACAAAGCAGAGTCCCGGGGTGTATTTTCCCTCTGACCCAGAGCTCCAGGTGTGCCGTCCGGTCCTCACCTGCCGGTTGAACTCCTCCTCGTTCTCCATCCACAGGTACTCGGCGAACGGGTCGTCCTCGGAGATGAACTGGCTGCTCAGGATGACCTCGTTGCTGATCGTCATGTTCTGGTTGTTGACGTTGCTGAGACTCGGGTCTTTCATTTCACTGCTCGCCACCGCCGACAAACACGGCCTCGATCACTGCAGTCCGACCTTCGACACAACAGAGGACACAGAGACACGGTGTAAACCCCCAGACACCGACCAGTTGGCCCGTTATGTCAACGGTCAGGGTCGCCGTGATGGCCGCTGTCTGACAGACAATAGCAGCCAGCTAACGCCGTTTTTTGGCGGCGGGCGGGCGGGGGGGGGGGGGGGGGGCACTTACACGGACATAAAAAACATTAACACAAATATTCAAAAGCTTTACAGTGTTGTGAGAAAATAAAAAGTTGTGTTTTAATTGTTAAAATACCTGACAACA
>NW_024612809.1:0-3130 GCF_008729295.1 Plectropomus leopardus
TTTTTTTGCCTGAGGAAATACTGACGCACTCAAAAAATTGGGAATATTATCTCTGTCAGTACTAAGGCATCAATATTCTTCATTCCCAGTTTTTCACTCATCAGTTCAACAAAAATATATTTAACGAGTCAGCAGTCAAAAGAAAATACTGGCAAAAGGTTTGAGCACGCGACCGTCTTCACCTCTATGTTAGTAGCTTACAAGGTGCACCTGAAGGTTGCATTCTTCTTCTTTCCAGCAAACGTCTTCATTGTCCGTCCTCCGCTTCTTTCTCTGCATCTTTATTTGAAGGAGATTATTTCCCTTTCAATAGTATTGCTGCCCTCAACTGGAGATGGATGTGTATAACACAAATAACAGTCCATCAAAAATCTAAATTTATCTGCCTAAAACGTCAGGCTGTGATAAATAATCTTTAAAACCCCCCTGTTTTAATTATTAAAGTAAAAAATATATAGGCCTATACTTCAACATAGGAAGTTGAATATGTAGTTGTCTTGGCAACAACTAATCTGATTTAAGATACAATATGTCTCAAATTTTACTCGTCAAAACCAAAGTCTGTGACCCAAATACTGAATAGATAAAGCAGGCTCAGCTAAATAGCATTATGTCCACAATACCCAGCGCAACTAATGCAACACGGATTATAAAATACTAAAGATTAAAATAAACTACTTTCTAATCTTTGTACCAAGGCCTGGGAGAATACTGAGCTTTGTTTAGTGTCTGGAGGGTGTTCATTAAGTTCTCATAAAATGTAATAGAAGTTGACAGCTCTGACACCAGTTTGAACATGGTTTAAATTGTAGCCCAAGTGGGATTTGCGCATTACCCCATAAACCGACACATAATCAATGTCCACGGCCATGCCAAGTTGTCTCCAAATGACAAATGTAATTATGTGAGCCCGCACAGAAGTAGTATATGAAACTGTTATATAAAACCATCATTGTTCGGTTCTTCTTTTGCAATATAAGGACAGGACACAATATTTTCACACATAATAAACAATAAAAATGAGGAACAGCCGCATGCCGCTAATAGTGGTTTCCAAGCCAGTGAGTCAAATAATTTAACTTTGAGAGCATGGCCTTGATTTATCATTCTGCAAGGTCTTCATCTGCAAGGTAGAACATTGGAAAGTCCTCCTGTGAAAATGGTGTCTGACAAACTGGCTCCTGTAAACAGGAGAGAATATGTTAAGTTTTAATCTTCTTTCTCTCTCGTCTTTTTTTTACCAAACTGAACTGATTCAATGCAGGATGATGTAAGCAACTAAAACATTTTGTGTAAGAATATAGCGTGTTTGAAGATTCAGTTCCCCCAAATTACAACAAAAATACATTAATTAGTTTACCCATACTGGTATCTATAGCCATTCCAGTTGCCAGATCAAAATGTTTGCATTGCACGTTTCTACAAACTTAAAATATGTTACATTTGCACATTTCATATGTTTCATATCAAAGTTTCTATGACCTGTATGTATGACCTGACTTTGTCATCAGGAGGTGACGGGGATGGTGCGTGTCTCCTTGGTGAGACATCTGACAAGCTGCAGACCAACAAACAACAAAACAGGTTGAGATTTAGTGTCATTGCTGTGTTTCTGGCAGCTTTTTAGGCGCAACATTCTTGCTGCTTTTCCACCTGGAATAGTCTCATGTTGTTATTATAAGTTATTTTTTTCACTGAGAAAATTTTGCATTATCTCCTGGCTTTTTTTTGTTGATCAGGACATAGTTGCATGTCCTTCTGGCATAGTGGCATGAAAAGTGTTGTTGTTGTTTTTTTTTTTACATGAAAAGCAGTTATTTTTTACAGATTAGTCCAATGATTGGTCTCGCAGAGTTTTAAGCTGTGAGAAACTACAGATAACTAACACACTAGCATACTTTACCTCAAGGTCAAATGGCACTTTGCACACATTGGAGTGTTTGAACAACACCTGGATAAATGTGGGCATCTCGTCTTTCAGAAGGTCAGATGATGCAGATTCCCGCCACAATGGAAAAGTCAAGTCATATGTACTTGAGTAGCTACCTGGAATGATAAAGCAGCCCTCGTCCTTGGTACAAGCGATCGATAGACGAGCTGCAGAGGACGATAAACAGCATGTGCAGGTGTAGCTGGTGAAGGTATGTGCATCTCAGTGTGTGTAACACCACATGTGAGAGCTGCATTTGAAGATGCTGATTGGAGGCGAATCGACATTTTCCAGAGCTTGATCTTTGTTTTAGGCTCGCTTCGTCCCCCGATCTCTTTCCTGCAGGCATGCCATCTCCGCTGCTGTCAACACAAGTGTGATGTTGAGCGGTTCAGCATGTGAACACGGTGATGGAAGGAGGAATGTGAAGAATGCGGAGAAAAGAAGTTGAGGAGTGCTTGGAGCTCTGCCCATTTTTTATGTGCGCACCTGGCAGCTGTTGAAGTGTCAAAATGGAAAGTACGAAACATTTTGACGATACAGACCTCCTGCCTGTCTGATAGGAGCTGTTCAGCTTGCACAACCAGCAAGTCTGAAAGTGCATGTGCTTGGCCTAAAGGTCTGCCTGTCTTGTGTAGAGCGGTGCTGTGATGGGGGTGGGGGATGGAGACGGAGAGCAGAGGAATGCCTGACGTGATGCCTGACACACTTTGATCACATGAGAACTTATAGTTATTAAACTGTGAACGCTCTCTCAGCGTTATCTCCAGAAGCCTCCTTGTCATTTTCTCCAGCCATGATGTCATCACTCATGATGTCAGAGCCACTCGCTTTTCCTCGTTAAAGAGATTGATACAACTTCACCCACTATACGAGTGCCGGAAAAACACTCGTTGTTTTTAACTTGAACCTGCTTTGTTCCCCCGTATTTTTACCAGTTTAAATTAGTGGGTCTGTTGTGGGAGGAAGAAACTGTCTGTGATGTGCCAAAAAGCGCAGGAAATTTGCAGGGGTGTTTCTAGGATTTAAACACATTGGGGGCTTCTTTCTTTCTTACTTGTGTATATATTGTGTCGTACATTGTTCTGTCATACACATATGTTGTATTTCTAACTTCACATACTAGTTTCATACATTATATTGTAGCATAAGGGACATGGTTTTATATTTTTACACACTTAGCACATTATACATATTTGT
>NW_024612810.1:0-5022 GCF_008729295.1 Plectropomus leopardus
AAAGCTTATGATTGACCAAGAATGCAAGCGAGTATATCGGGTCTGCTTCCATCTCAGATGTAACAGGTGGCAATTCCCAAGTACAATTCCCTAGTCTACTAGAATTTAAATAATAAAACTGCTGCAGGGTTTATTTATTTCTTTTTCATAATGTTGAATGATAAATAACACAAACATGCGATGCCTGTTTTTTTTTATATTTAGATTATTTAGTGGCAGGCAGCAGTGGTGTTCAGCCTTAGGTCAGCCTGAAGACAGAGCCAAGAAACGGCGAGCTGTGATAGAGAGTGTGCGTCTATGAGGCGGTTATACATTTCTAGGTGATAAATATGTAGCTACAAATACTTGATGCACGTGAGAATATGGTCTCAGCCTGATTTATGCTGCACCGCAAGTCCACTCTGAATCAACTTGTGTGCACGATTTTCGACCTGACATGAGATTTGATCGTAGCCTCTACTCAACACTCAAATTGATAAATGAGGAACTTTGCGTAAAAAATGGTGGTGGGCCCAGTATTTTTGTCATACCTTTATTGAGGAAATTAGCTACATTATATTACTGCTTTTCTGAATCGTTTGTGCTGTAACCATAGTTTGGCATAGAACTTAACTGTAGTGAAGATTTTTATTGTATGTGTCTCGCATACTTTGCGTTTTTTGCTGCACAAAAGGAATATTCCTTTAGGAAAAAAATAGTATTGTTCTGCTTAGTCAGATAAATGGTTGTTTGTGTTTTTTGTGAGTTGGTCAAAGACATTTACAATACACAGTGGACATTAACTAAGCCTGCTGCAAATAATCATCGGGGGAGCCAAATTTAAGAAATCATGATTGTGATTTCTACACAATGAGTGGCAGTGCATCTGATTTGCATTAAATGCTGGTATATAAAATCTTATACAATGTTAAGTTGGGAAGTTTTTTCTGCTGCTAAACTGCAAGTATGTGAGGGGAAATTATTAATAGATGAATGTTGTCAGCTCAGCAAAAACTGTGATTGAATGGGTTATGAAACCCAATGTGGGAGATATTTTGTAAAACCTTTAAACTGCGTTGATGAGGTTATTGCTATAAACAGATACAAATCATGTAACAGGCTTACTTGGCTATGTCAGTAATTTCCCACTAGAATAAAGAAAGTTAACATTGTGTGGCAAAACAACGGGCTGTTGCATGAGTGCTCCAAGGCGTTATGGTGATGAACAGAGAGCTACTGTAAATTAACTTTGCATGTTTTAATTTGTGGCAATATTTTGTTACCACCTGCAGGGTTTGTGGTTGGAATTAAAAAAAATGAGGATTCTAGCCAGCGGCACTGAGGTGTATTGAATATTAAAACGAAGAACAGTATCACTTCAGGCAGATTCACAGTGCTCTATTGGGTTATATTTTTACAAAGACATCACAGCAACAGATGTAAACTTAGCTTACATCAACCCACAATGCCTTAACTCTCCCCATATAATGTTTGGATCAAGCATGCTGCTTACAGTGACAGGTACGTGTGCTTACAATTAACTTCAGTATATTTACAAATATTTACATATTGCATATGAAGCTACTGAATATTTTAGTTGGTACTGGTAAAACAGCAACAAACTTAGAAAACAGATAAAAGTGAACAATAAACTAAATTGAACTGGGCTTAAACTGTCCTTCATATAGTCCAATAAAGCTGACTGAATGAGTGACAGTGTCATGTCATGTGTTTTCCAACAGTTTCCCTCCCCCCTTCTGGCTATCTGTATCTCTTACTCTCTCCCTCTGTGTTTGATAAAACAGAGCTGCTATTGGTATACACTTCAATTCCCTCTTCTCATATTAACATTTGCGCCTCTAAAAAGAAACGCCTTGAAACACATGCATTATCCAAAAAATGCAGTGATGCTGCTTTCTTTCCATTCTCACAGCACCGCAGTATCTTGGTGCAGTCCTTTAGTGAATAACAACAAATGTAGTTTGACTGTTGTGCAGTTAACTGTAGTTGAATGTCAAGGACCGCACCAAATGATTCACCCACTGTAATGTAGAGTAATGGCGTACTGAGCAGAAAATGATTTGTGCGTGTTGTGAGCTTCTCTGTTCATTGTTGAAGTAGGGGATCCAGCAGTGCTTGCATGTGTATGCAAGTCCCCACTCCATTTGTGGCGTTGTGCTGCAAGTACAATGTCTGCTGCCACAAGTAGATTTTCTATATTTGGAGCTGAAAGTTTCATTTTGAGCGATGTTGAAATATATATCCTGCTTTGTTATGCCTTGCGCCACACTCTTATAGAGCAGAGCACACTCTTGGCACAGACAGAGCAGCATAAGGTCAGACGCGGTGAAACTGAAACTTCATCCTGCTGGGTCTAAAAGTTTGCATTCATTTGGAGCAACTGCTCTGATCTGATCGACTCTGAACGGATTGTGAGATCAGTTATCCACCCCACGAGTCACAAACTGCTACTGAGTAAAACTCTCTCAGAAGAGGGAACTATACTACGAAGCCTGTTCAGCATACCCACGGTATCTTTAGTTAACCTACTATCACGGTGATTCATCTTGGTAAAAAGAGAACCTGCTTTGTAGTATTGAAAACTAACTGTAGAGTTAACCCGGACATTACCTCACGAACTCCAAATCATTGTACAGGCCTTTAGCACTGGAGTTATCCCATAAGAAATGGAGGACTGTTGAGGACAACACTAAAAGGACTGTTGAGTTGCAGGATGAGAAAGATTGGGAGGGAGATGGTGACAGAGTGATACGTGTAGGAATCAAGGAATGAGATCTGTTAAGCTCAGAAAAGAAAGATGAAGTGGGAGTAAGTGGACAGCTTTGAACATTATTAGCTCTCAGATAGACAGAGGCAAGATGGATGGAATTGGAGAGATGTCAGTAAGGAAGATGAATTGATCAGAGAGGTAAAATTGATGGAGGCATTGTCTCCTTAGTGGAAGATTCTTCACTGACAGGGACTCACAGGGCCATTAAAAAGGAGCTATGAAATTGGGATCATGGTGAGAGGAAAATATAAGCAGAAACCCCTCGAGGCTCAATTTTGTCTAATCTTTATCTGGAAAGCTAGGGAGGTATGGATGGAGAAATGGTTTAGATTGTGAGATGAAAGCATAAGTAATTTTTTCTGTCTTGCTCCTGTAATGAAGGGTACATTCGCCTTATACCTGCCAAGTACTTCACAGAGCCAGTTTAATGCCCACTTGGTGCACTGCAGTAATCAAGTTGTTTTATGCCTGTCTTTACCTTCTCAATCAATCAAACTATCTCGATAGAGCTTATTCCTCCATTTGCCACCGGCTGTGATTAGATAGATAAGAGCCACTAACCACAGCTGGTGAAAAAATACGGCAGTTGTTTTAGAAAATGGAAGAATTCGAGCATTGGAAAGGCAATGAATCGTCCTCAGGAAGTCTAAAGCTCAATTTATTTAAGACAGCGAAGGGACAGAACTCATCAGCGCCGTACCCAAGCTCATTTTTAATCTGGGTGCTTCCTGTAAATAAACAATTTCATTTAATTTGTGTTGGACTGTGGGTCTGAGATAATTTAAAACATCATAAAAACATACAAGCTTCACATTCAAATCATGCTTAGCAAATAAACTAGAGCTGCCATATTTTTATACTGCAGCTTTTGGTAAGATCACTTGTGCTGCTAGCTGTTCTGTATAATGTACAGTATATGCACAATGCAACTATTTGATAAAGTTAGTTTGTCTTGTTATTCCAGCACATTTTTTTGAAAATGAATCAATGACTACAAGGAGGACTATAAGCTCACAACAACTAGTACTATTAATTTCTGAGTTATCTTATACTAAATTACTCATCATCATAGATTCTGGTAGAACATTAACTTGAATGTAAGGCTTACAACAAAAACTGTAATATCTTTGTGTATTGTGAGTTTTGGGCTGTTAATTGCTCAACAACATCTGATAACATCAACTTCTTGGGATAATAAAATTGGGATGAGCTATTTTCACTACTTTTGGCATTTGTGGTATAAACCTAACACTGGTGACTTTACAGGGAGAAAACAAAATAAATAAGTAAAGAAATAAAACCTACAGCAGGTACAGTACAGCAGGATGTCATCAGCATGTAACATTAGTGAGTTCAGTGGTGCTAGGTGAGGTAGAAGGAGATGAATGCTTCCTTCTGTGGGGTGATACGCGGTGGGTGTAGTTCAGTAGAAATAGTTCCTTCATGGCACTGCTCAAAACAAGGTCTGTGGATTATCTTAAGTAAATAGCTCAAGAACAAGACATTGCTGTTGAATTTTTCAAATGCGTTTTTTTCTGAGCTTTTAGCACTGCAAGGCAAATGCCACTGAGTTCCATTATACTGGAGAGAGGGCAGATGCTCTGTGGTTGATATCTCCAACACTCTGCAACTCACACTGAAAAAAATCTAGATTGATAAATAGCACTACATGCAGGAGGAAAATTATGTACTTATGATTTAGGGGTGAACTGTCCCTTTTCACATCACTTATGTCTAACCTTTTCAGCCCCATCCCACAGCATGAATAGCTTCCTTACAGCACTGTTATTTTCAGCCACATATTAATTTCAAGCAGATTAAATATTGTAATGAAATATTTGCATTTATGTGGAGCTTGCTTGCCACTAAGGCTGCTTGATGCTTCACATTTTGTACCTGATATATAAGTTTCAATACTGTATTCTGAAACACTTTCTGTAGTGTCTTACCTACCTACCTTAGACATATACATTTTTTAAATTAATTTACATTTGAAATGTCCTTAATTTGAGATTACTGAATGAGCATCATGAACACATTTTGTTTAGTACTTAATGTACTGAGGTTCAATACCAGTCAATATTTCAATTCAATTCAATTCAATTAAATGCAATGCAATGCAATTCAAAACACTTTATTCATCCTTGAGGGGCAATTATTAAGGCAGGCAGAGTGTGATAAAAAACTATACATAACAACGACATAAAGATGACAATGATGTAGAATTGAAATGTCCTTAATTTGAGATTACT
>NW_024612811.1:0-5644 GCF_008729295.1 Plectropomus leopardus
GTGTTAGGAAACTGTGAGCAGCAGAGCTTTATAGACAGAAAGAGGAAGGAGCAGTTGGTGTGTTACGGCTGAGGAGCAGTACAAAGCCACTTCCCTAAACTTTATCTCACCCAGAGAGTCCCAAACGAGGCTCTGTGTCTGTTACACGGTCTGACTGAGCAGCAGACTATAAGACAGGATTTTATTCTTTTTAAAAATATAATGTCTTCATTCTAAATTTTCCAGAGCTCTCAGATGTGTTTTGAATGTGCAGACAGTTTTGATTATGAGCAGAGAAGTTGCTTAAACAAAAGAGCTAAAGTCCAAACATCAGTTATTATTGTTTTTTTTGTTTGTCTGCTTGTTTTCTACATCGTGGTATCAAATTTGGTATTGAGTATTGTAATTTTGCAAGAATCAGCACCAACTACAAGATTTTTGGTACCATGACATCCTCGCTCACCTGGCAAAGTTGATGGCCAACAGCGGATCATGGACGTCGTCGATCTCCAGGTGCTGAGCAATGATGGACTGCATCTTTATCAGGCTCCTCTTCGTGGCCTGTTGTTCGGTTACCGTGTCTGTGGGCGACTGCTCTTGGCTGCAAAGGCGCGACTGCACTGACTCCAGAAACAGCGTGTATAAGCTCTTCCTCTCTGCATCTGCAATGCAAAATTTTGACATCATTAAAAAAAATAAAAAAACAGCAATAAAAAAAAGCTTGAAACCTGAACTAGTTGAGGTGCAGGAAACTGACCTCTGGAGGATCTCTCAGACTGCTCTGCCTCTTTACAGTCCAGATTTTTCAGCAGCTGCATGGACTTCCCAGCCATGATGATCTGCTTGAGGACGGGTTTGAGGAAGGACACCATGGTGAGCTGCCTGTTGCTGGAGCTCTGATCCCCTCCGGAGCTGCCGCTGGCTGCGTCGTTCAGCTTCTCCTCGTTGTCCACCGTCTCAGACACACTGTACAGCGTGTAGGTGGCGTACCAGAAGTCCCTGTGGTTCACCGGGACGTCCTTGTTCCTGAGCAAAAAAGTCAGTTACTATAGTGTTGCCATCAAAACATTTTAAGAGTTTTGTTCAATTTCAAACCCATAAATTGAGTGCTTGATGCATGCGAAAACACAGTGGGACAAGATACAAGGTAATTTCAGTTCTTCACCAGAATCTAAATAACTCTAATACGTATAAAGAGGAAATGGGAACAGGAACTTAACACTGGAATTACAACAGAAGAAGGGTTTAATATGTGCAAATTACAACACACCACTACAAGAGACAACGGAAGGAATTTGGGTGGTAAAAATTTAACTTGCTCCTCAATTACACCTCAAATAAAATGTAAACAAACTGGTTCATAACAATCGTGTTGGCGGAAATGTGGCAGTAAAGAGGTTAACGCGTTTTCTAGTATTGTCATAAGTTACAGCAATCATGGGAAGATGTGAATGCTGCAGTTAAATATATTCTGGGATATGCAATAGCTAAGGAAGGCAAAGTTATGTATCTTAGATATATAAATGATTGTATTGTGCACTATAATAGATATTTGACCAAGATATTATTGATCACAAGCAAGAAAGCACTAACAAGGAACTGGTGAACCCAAACTGTGAGTGAGATTTATACCATGGAAAAATGACCTACCAGCTTAGACTGAGAGAAATGTTTTTGACGGCATATGGAGGAAATTGATGAACTACGACACGGTGGGAAAAACTTTGGATGTATAAACCTCAAAAGCCTGGAAACATACAAACGCCTCTCTTTGAAAATAAACATCTGTAGCCATGACTGTTCTGCTTTTCTTTTTTTATGCTTGACTTTGATTTGTTTTTCTGTCTATCTTTCAAAGTGTGGAAAGAAAGTCACGAGTTAATATGAATGAAACTTTTGTTTGTATAAACAAACTTAAACACAATAAAAAAGAGATTCTTGTTCAACAATTTCTGCTGCAGACCTCTGGATGATGAACTCTTTGGCGGGGTCAAACAGGTGGCCGTGAACGATCCATTCATCCACAATCTCCAGATACGGTCTGACTGTCTCCGTCCACAGAGAAAATAACAAGGCCACCTAGTGAAGAAAGACAAAACCCGGGAATGATGGTACGTGCAGACTGTTTCTTCTATGTGTTAAATTCACTGATATTCAGGACAAACTCACCGCTTGCTCCGAAGCCTCCCCGGCGCTGTCGTACTCGATGATGGCTTTGTACAGCGTGTTGAGCAGGTGGGAGGCCCGGACCACGTTCGGGGTCTCGGGGGGGACCTCAGCGACCCCGGTGCAGAAGACTTTGTGCAGGACTTTGATCTGAGCCAGGTGAGGGTTGAGTCGCTCCAAAACCGCAGACAGGGTCACCGTCTCATCTGCAAAATGAGACAACTCATCAAATGTCAGCTGGCGTGAGAAATAAATCCCTCCTGGATGAGATACTCAAACCTGCGGTGTGAGAAACAAAAGCCTGACACAGCAACGCTGCGTAGAGTGCAACAGGTGTTCATTCAAGATCTGTAATATTCATAAAGAGCCATGATCACACGGGGACAGTTTGAGCCATCTGACATTAAAACAGGTGCTTCTCCCTCACCTGTCTCAATGCACAACTGTCCACCACCTTATTAAAATCCAGAGTTCTGACTGGATTACACATCCATATATGTACAGTAAAAAATCCTCTTATTTATTTAAGCTGTTGTTGACAAGTATTGTACATTGCTCAATCGCAACCGTTGTATGCTAGTAAGTTTTGCATCATTTTTTACACATTATTCTTTTTTTTTGTGCATCACTGATTATTGAGAACGAATCCTATTATCGAAACGATTACTGTGAACTAATAGCTAATTATGCACTTTACGTTAACAGGAGGTTAGGGCTGGACCTGAATACTGAACTACTCATTTGTTGGTTAGTTCTTTTCAATTCTTGGACCCTAATATTCCTTTTTTTATTAAAAAAAAGACAAAGAAATCAAAAATAACTATAAATGTGTGTTTCAAATACACACACTTCTTTTCCTATCTAAATTTGAGCAAAATCTCATTTCATTGTAGAGCTGCATACAGAGTATTGATGCACTCCGCCCTCCTTCCTCTGCTCTCTCTGTTTGTCATCCTGCGGTCCTTCAGCGCTGCGTCTAACCTGTGTAAAGGCTGTAAAACTGCTTTTGAATATTTGCTGCTGATGACCACTAAAGCTCCAGAGCAAAACAAAATGGTATTTGAAACAGTCCAACAAGACTGTTTTTTTTTTTTTTTACTGGGATACTTCACATTACTTTTGCGATTCATTCAGGTTAGCACACAAAAATATTGTTTTATTTAGTGCTTTAAATGTTTGAATAACGTTGTATATATTTTATTGTGTTCTATTTTATGATCATTTTAACTAATGTTAAATGTCTGAGTAACATGAAAAATGTTCTATAAATATAATGATTTTTTTCTCTACCCCAATATGGCAATATATATGGCAATATATTACTGTTAGGAATCAATACACTGACAGAAATATTGCAGTATTTTCTTTTTACAGTCCGGATTCTGTCATTATTTTAAACACTGCTTTATGTTAAAACAGTCTCACCCAATTTTGGGTCATCCTTATGTTTCCAGGCTCCTGTGTCTTTTCATATAAACTAACATTGTTGCAGATTGGTATGGGCTAACTTCAAAGCTCAAACTGCAGAAGAACAAAGGGATGCAGACATTTTAAATGCAGTTTGAATGTTAAAAATCTTCTCAGCCACTGTGGAGATATTAATGCATACAGACATGAAAACTTGTCCAAAAATCTAAGGGCGTGGGCTTCAAAGATCAGTAGCTTATAAGCTGTAGGCGGGTGACTTCAACATACTGACTGAGGGAAACATACATTGCTGAGAACATAAAACCCTTTGAAAAGTCTTTTTAGGAGGATACTGAGCTGGGGAACACAGGATCTCAGGAACAGAGTTACACTCCCCCTAATTCTTCGGTATCAAAAGTTACCCAACATTTCAACCCCCCCGAGTGTACTTGCACTTGCCGTTACATATGAGCTCTCTCTCAATTGTGGTCAGCTCCTCTTTGAAGCCGGTAAAGTACTTGTTGAGCGCCCACACAAAGGCCTGGTAGGTCCTGAAGGGAGGCTCAGAGCCCCTCTTGGAGCTGTAGGAGGAACCGGAGCCCGGTGGGCACGGCTCCGAGCTGTACCCCGTCACCTCGTCTATGAACCTCTGCAGCCTGAACACCGCCTGCCCGTACACGGCGATATGCTCCAGAACAGAGCGCAGACAGTTCTGCAGCACAGAGAGAAAAGACTGTTTACACAGCGGACAGGAGACAAATTTAATAAGATAAAATGCAAACAACTCACAACTTACACTGGTGAGATGAGTTACCACCACGTTGTTCCTTACGGACACTTTTCCATCGTGTTGTTGGAATATAAAGTGTTTCTTAACCCCAGAGAGAAGCCTGCAAAACAGTCACACAGATCCACTTTCAGATCAAAATCAAGATTTTAATATGAGCCTGAAAAGGAAATTAGTCTTTTAAATCCAACAAGCACTTTTACATGATACAATGTGGTTTTTGCAGTGTGCTTAACCCTTTGAAAACTGGGGTGTCATCCTTTTCTTGTGCTGCTTTCAGACGACTTTCACAACTATTCAAACCTTTGAACCCTTTGAAATCGGTGCGATTTCTTTCAAAAACATGGCAAAAAAGGCAATCAGCAATTTGGTGAGCAATGTTTCACAAATTACAAGAGATCAGTAGATTCGATTAGTAGATTAGAAAATTATTTTTAAAAAGCTAGGGAAAAATGTCTAGGACAAAAAGCGAGCAAAAAACTATATTTATAATTATCATAATTACATGTTAAAATTAGGTTACAAAATTATTATATTTTTAAGCTCTTTCAAAGGTCATGTCTTTGAGTCAACTATCTCTCTCTTTTTTTAAAAAAACTAATTTTCAGGTAATTTAAATGTGTATTTTAGTACGTTCTTGCTAATTTTTGGTTCTTTTGTTGCTCATTGCCGTCTTTCCATGTTTTTGAGCCGATTTACTCGGTTTCAAAGGGTTAATGTTTTTAGTATTGTAAGGAATGGTGTGTTTTTTAACTTTTATGCACCAATCACTAGTGGTGCTCCTAACTTTGTTGTATTCTGCACATTACAACGATAAAAAAGGCCTTCTGTTCTATCCCACTGTTGTATAAGGACACAAATGTTTGAGGACGTGTCAGATATTGAAAAAAGTATCAATTTTAAGAGAGAAGATAAAACGTCTTTGTAAGTTTGTACAGTGAACAGAGTCACACACCACAGCATCATCACATCTTACCACAAGGTCTCCCGAATTACTTGGGTCTCGGTGACAAAGGCCTTTTCTTCCGGCAGATACAATGGATCAGTGTTATACAAGTGCTGATCCCTGAAAAGAGAGGAAGCCGAGGGGTTAACATTCCTAGTCATCTCAGCTCACAAATACCTCAAAGTTACCTTCTATGTTTGTTAACCAGACTATTTTAATATGATCAAACAGACACACAATTAGTCTTTACTTGTACCAAAACATTTAATACAATATTTACTGATTTATTAGTTATTTTTTGGAGGGTGTAAGTTGTAAAAATACCAAATTGGAACAAAAAAGGATTTTTTTTTTACTGC
>NW_024612812.1:0-1297 GCF_008729295.1 Plectropomus leopardus
ATGTTTATTTATTCATTTATAAACACATTTTCAGGTACTTTTCTTGTACTTTTTACTAATTTCTTGCTATATTTTTGGGTTGTCTTCTTTTGTTGCTCATTTCCTTCCTCCTATGCGTTCAAATAAAATCAAGACAATTTGTTTTGTTTTTTTAGTTTTTTTCCATAGCAGGTTCACTGAATGGTTGAATGATTATGAAAATGATGTGAATCATATGCTATGGCCTTCAGTCACCACCATCATCAAATCACCAAATAAAGGAATATCTTTTGGAAAAATTGTGCTCATCCCTCAGGAGAGTTTAATAAACTTGAAAAAAGTATGACGTTGGCCACGTCAAACCATTTCTCTCCACACTGCTTGAAGAGTAATCTGTCTCCATTCTATCACAGACCAGCCCACGACGAGCTTTGCACACTTCGGTCAGATCACTTCACGATGTTTGTGTTTCCATGTGTTTGAGTTAAGGCGCGCGCACATCTGCATGTACGCGACACACAAATCCCCGAGTATGTTTGCATGCATGTGTAAGAGGCTTATCCATGCAGAAGTTACATCATAAAACAACCAGCAGACATGTAATCTGCACTCTGCACACTCGCTCCCACGTTACCCATCACGCCACGACATTTCCACATTTGACTGCATTAGCCTTAAATCCAGACATCGTGACCGGAGGAGACACACACTGCCTCTGTACTAAGACACACACATTTAGCAGCTGGATTTTGGTCTGGTTTTTATTATACTGCATGCAGCAAAAATGGAATTGATCATATCATTTCTCTGGATATTTCCTCTATTTCGCTGTCTTGATGTTTGCTTGAGGCTTGCTTGAAAATTAAGATGAACGTTGCCTCTCAGCCAGTTTAGGAGCACTTTTGATGGTATCTATGTCAGCAGAAACCTACATTTAAGCATTGATTTCTCCCTTTAGGGCAACTAGTGATGTCCTCAGTTGACCTGATCTCATCGTTCTGGCATCAGACAACACAAAGCAGTTTGTTTCAGGACTTCAGTTTTATGATCAAGATGTTGAGTTCAAGATGAAAACTGACTAAGGAAAATAAAAAGCCACAACTGGGTGTATTCATAAGAGATAAGACCACCATATCTGAGTGTTATGAATCATTATTATTTTTAATATTTCTTTATTATTTTACTTTGTGCTGTTATCCTTTCATTCGCCTCTTATTTACAGTTTAAGTATTTTACTTTTTATAATTACTACTGTTATTTTATTTATTTATTTGGGGTTTTTTTTGTTTGTTTTTTTAGTTTTCCATTTTTACGTTTT
>NW_024612813.1:0-3371 GCF_008729295.1 Plectropomus leopardus
CACACACACACACACTTACACACACACCCAGCTGTTCTCACCTGAAGCGCTCCTGACCCGCGGTGTCCCAGATCTGCAGCTTGATCCTCTTGCCGGGCTCGATCTCCACCAGCCTCGAGAAGAAGTCCACGCCGACGGTCGGGTCCGACACCTGGGCGAAGCGTCCCTCCGTGAACCGCCGGATCAGACACGACTTGCCCACCGTGGAGTCCCCGATGACGATCAGCCGGAACTGATAGAGCCATATCGCCTCCATGACTTGGCTGTGCCTGTCTGTCGCTCTCAGCGGGCTGTCTGTCTGTCTGCAGGTCTGCTGCGGGGCGAGGCGCGTGCGGGAGCGCGTGCGTGGACAGAGAGAGCGAAAGCATTAGATTATCCCGCTATATTTTTTTAAATAAGTGGCCTAATTTTACTGAAGTGGTTTTGGCTTTTTTATTTCTCAAAATATTTCTCAAAATTAGCAGCACTTTTTGTGTGCATGTACATTCAAATAATATATTGCCAATACCTTATTTAAACATTATAAAATCGTTTAAAATGTGCATAAACACTAAAGAGAGCCTGTCTTTGAAATTCTTGCTGGAGTTTCTCTTTACAGCAGCAATCTTTCCATGCCATCAGGGATTATATTGTAACTATTGAATGCAAACACAGAAAAGTCATTCTGAAACAACACATATTCCTCTGTGACTGTAATATAACCTTTTATTACCAACATCACACACATGACTGTGCTTCATTGTATTCAGTGCGTGATTCAATTAAAACCACGAGATATGAGAGAAAATCCTCTTATGCTTTTTTTTCGTCACTCCATGGCGTCAATTGATGTTTTAATAAGCCTGCTTTTTGGATTATTGGCCATAGCTTGGCTTTGGCATTTGAACGTATGACCTTCCAAATAATTAGGCAGTGCTCTGCTGGCTTGTTTAGCCTATATATTGGGACAATAGTAACATTTTTGACATGCATTTAGACATGACCCTTTTTCACAATCATTTTTCACATTTTAGCCTTATTTACTGAAACTGTCACTTTTTCTGAAAGAAGTACATGACATAGATGGGAAAAAAAATCATGTCCCTCCCCACTCTTACTATTGTTTCAAGGTTCTGCTACTGCATTGTCTATTTATTGCCTCATTTTTTTTCCAAAAACATATTTCAGTGTACTGTTTAGCTGTGAAATGAGAACATTTGTAACCCGGCTGCCATATTGGAAACTGTCAGTCTGACAAACTCAGTATCACCAATCAGCTCACAAATGTTCTCATGTTACAGCAAAACAGTACACTATATGTTTCTGAAAACATTTGATGCCGAAAAAGACAATGCAGCGACAGAATCCTGATTCAGATTTGATAAGCGCTGCCTATAGTTTGACAGTTTGACCACACTTCACACGCAGTTAATGACATAATTGACAGCTGCATTAGATGCTCCTTGGTTCTGATTGGTTGTTTTCGTTCACATTTAGTAGGGCCATTAGAAATGCTGCAAGACTTTACTTGAGTATTTTTATTCTATGTTACATTATACTTCTACTCTACAACTACTGAGTCGTTACAGTTACTTTTTGCACATAAAAACACATGATATACTTATATGATATGAGGCAGTACACAAAGTATCTAAAATTAGCTCCACATTGACAAACTAGGTGGATTTGAGAGGAATTTCTTAAGACACATTTTAGTTTGTTTACCTTTTTGTTTTGTTAACCCAATTCTGCACTAAGTGGAAAAGAGCCATATGTAAAAACAAAAAATCCTTAAGAAACTGTTTGGATGCAGACTTTTTTTTCTTGTATTGCATGGCAGAGCTGTTAAACTGAAGCATATACACTGGATTGATTTTAATAACTCTAAAGTACTTGAAGTGTGAATTGTGCCGCTGTATTATCCAGGTAAATGCAAATATCACATTGGGACTAAGTATCAGCAACAAAAAAACTTGATCAGGACATCTCTATACTTAAATAACATTTTGAATTAAGGACTTTAACTGGTAATGGGGCATTTGGAGTATTTACTCCAAATTTACTCCTGGAGTTTTTACTCGCAGATCTTTTCCCACTGTATATCCAGATTAAAAGAAAAATATGTATATTCAAAGAAATTCTGTTTACTGTTATGCAGCCGTGGAGGTTGTGGAAGTAAAGCCAACCTCAACACAACACAAGAGTAAAGTGGATAATGTTTTGATGCAAAAAGAGGAGAAATTGGTCTTAAATAGTGTGACTTTACAAGCTTTTGCACATGTTGTAGCCTGTGACCAGGCCACCAGGCGGGCAGGGAGCCAGACACATGCAGCCTCCCATCACCCCCTGCGTGTCTCTGTGGAGTCGGGTTGCGTAGCTCGGTCGGTATGCAAACATTAGTGGCCGAATCCCCGGTGAATAGCAGCCTTGTGGGCTCTCACACCGGATGCGATTGGCCAATTTAGAGAGGATATCACATATCCAACATTTCAGTTAAAGTGTAGCCTATTATCTCGTGTAGTAGCACACTTTGTAATGACATGATGCTGTGAAATATTTGTGTCAATTTGCATATCTTGCGTAGAGTATCAGGGTGGACTCCACGCGCATAAAACGCCTTGGAGTAGAGATTTTGTTTTTACTGCAGGCTATTATTAGACCACATCACGACTGAAACTAGGCCTTTTTAAGGGAATACACTTTCATGATAAATACAGAAATACAGACTACATGGCAAAAAGAAAACAGCCTACTTGGAGCAGGAGCGGACTTTAGGCCAGAATGGTTGCTCTGTTTCCTCACGCCGTTCAGGACCAGGCTGATGTGGGCTCCATGGCACCGACAGGTCTGGCTAAATCGATCCACAGGACGCAGCGTTAACACCCGAAACCTCCCCAAAGCCTCGATGTTTTCCTAAAAGCCCGAAAACAGACGCTGGCGCACGCACAGCAGGCCCTGCTGGGCTGATTTCCTTGTTGATGCCAGGCCCGATCGAGAAAGAAAAACGCATCCAGAGCAGGTGCAACAGAGGAGGGAAAAAAAACGATCTTGCGCTTTCACCCGGAAACACGAATAAACCACCGATTCGCTACTCTTGTGTGTTCACACACCGAGGCGCGCGGATGTTTATGAGGGCAGGATGCTCGCTGTCAGAGGGGGAATCCCGCCGTATCACTTGTGTGTTTGCTGTGTGTTTGTGGGGTTTCGCTGCTGATGAAATGGCAGCAGTAGCAGCAGCATCATATAGCCTGACTCATCCCGCATCAGTACCACTGCCGTAAAGGACCGTGCAGAGGCGCAACACTGAAGGAAAACCACTGTGGTCGATCTTAGAGTTTCGGCGGATGGTGAAGAAAATAACAAATGAAGTATCAGTTAAAAAGAATAAAAAT
>NW_024612814.1:0-1819 GCF_008729295.1 Plectropomus leopardus
CATAATAACCATAAAAACAATGATAATGATAGTTTTCTGGTTTTCTAGTTTCCCCCTATTCTATTCAGTTATTATTAACTTCTAATATCTCACTTTCTTTCTCTCTCTCTCTCTCTCCCTCTCTCTTACTTGTAAAACTAATTTTCTGGTTGTTTTCTTTTCCTGATTTCTTTGTGGAACATCTCTTGCCATGTACTGAAAAGAAATCAAACCAAGTTTATAAAGGTTTAAATGCATGTGAGAGGCATCTGAATGCAGCGCAAGAAAACTAAAGTCCTTCCAGGTTTAAAGGGATTAAACACAAAATTTTACATTTGGAGTTCATTAGACAATACTCAACATAGAAACTTCCTCTGGCCTTGTTCAGCTGACTAATTTTGAGGGGTTTTGTGTTTTCAGACCTAGATACTAAAATGATTGAACAATTAAAAATGTTTTCATCTTTGTCCTCTGTGGTTTTTTCAAATGAATTAGCTCTGTTGTTGGGTGTGAAAAACATTGGCTCAGTCTGTGCACGTTGTTTTCTGATTTCAGTGGCTTAAAGTGGACACTACTGTGCTCCAGGACAGTCGCCTCCACCATTGCTGGAATGAAAGGGAATGAAGGAGAACAAAGGAGATAAGGGGATAAAGGAGCCCTGACAGTGAGCAGAATTCACCCCCAACAGTGTCCCCTGTGATGGACTCGGCTCTGACAAAAGACTGAAACTACCTATAGACCAGCCCCCAGCTGCTGATGCCTGGACACATTATTAGCCCATCAGCCTGCGTTCACAGCCCTGCTCTCTGCCCTGTTATTATCATTACACTCTGCATATATTAATAACTAATTTTCCATCCAGCAGCACATTCTTACTTGATGCAATACCTGGCACTTAAATAGTGGATCTTCTATGTATAGAAGCCCGTCTTATTGTTCCTCCCCCATGCTCAGACTGCTGCTCTGCATTCAGGCTTCTTCTGCCTCGTCGAAATTACCATCTTTTTGCATTGTTTCACTTGATGCTTCATATTTCTTGCTAAAAGCCTCAAATCAACTAAACACTTAAAAGTGTACATGCAGTGATTCTGCTGTGGTGAGAATAAGAACAGCTCTTTAGACAGAAGTAACATGACATGAAACATCTTGGGAAGTCTGGGTGGATGGTTTGATGTGCAAAGTCTGCCTCAAGACAAACAACCAATCAGAGCAATGAAACGTGTGACATTTTGCTCAGCGATAGGGCTGGGCAATATGGCTTCAAAATAATATTGCGATATGTTAAGGCTATCGCGATACACAGTATATATCCTGATATTTTGAAATGTCCTTTAACTAATTTTAACTTCTGAAATATAAAATTATTGAATGAACTGCAGTTACAATAAAGTTGAATAAAGTAGCTGCTGTCAAATAATAATACAATTTATACTAGTCATTTTTATATATCACAGGTGGAACAAGCCGCAATACATGGAGTATTTTAAGTAAAAAAAGGTATGGTAATGTATCAAGATCATTCATACATGAATGATCTGATGTTAGTGAAAAGCTAGTAAAGAGATGCAATATTATATAGTTAATAATAAAACTGTAGGGAAAAGTGGGAAGAATAAAAGGTAGGGAGAGATAAAAACATCAAGTAAATTGTGTAAAAGGAGGGTTTGCGAGATCAGACAAACAGGCAGGGGTGGTGGGAATCTACATTATTAATAAAAGATTATGTTTCTCCCAACTCCCCTTGGTCTCCTCCATTGTTAGACGAAATCTTTTATGATCGTGTAAGAACATCAGGTCTTTAGATTTAAGTTTGAAAGTTCATAAAAGAATAAATAAATAA
>NW_024612815.1:0-1555 GCF_008729295.1 Plectropomus leopardus
AGAGGCAAGGCTATACTATGGCAAAAATGTCAAAATATGACACGTCCAAAAAACAGCTGGAACCACCTCAAAACAGCATAAAATAGCACGCTAAAACACGCCATAGCATAGAATGAGGGAAAAACGGACAAAATTACCATTAAAATGAATGTTGAAAAAAATGCCCGAAAAGGCAAGGCTATACTATGGCAAAAATGTCAAAATATGACACGTCCCAAAAACAGCTGGAACCACCTCGAAACAGTATAAAATAGCACGCTAAAACACGCCATAGCATAGAATGAGGCAAAAATGGCCAAAAACACCGTAAAAATTAATGTTGAAAAAATGACCGAAAAGGCAAGGCTATACTATGGCAAAAATGTCAAAATATGACAGGTCCCAAAAACAGCTCGAACCACCTCAAATCAGTATAAAATAGCACGCTAAAACACGCCATAGCATAAAATGAGGCAAAAACGGCCAAAAACACCATTAAAATGAACATTGAAAAAAATGACCAAAGAGGCAAGGCTATACTATGGCAAAAATGTCAAAATATGACATCCAAAAAACAGCTCGAACCACCTCAAAACAGCATAAAATAGCACGCTAAAACACGCCATAGCATAGAATGAGGCAAAAACGGCCAAAAACACCATAAAAATGAACATTGAAAAAAATGACCAAAGAGGCAAGGCTATACTATGGCAAAAATGTCAAAAAATGACATGTCCCAAAAACAACTGGAATCACCTAAAACAGTATAAAATAGCATGCTAAAACACACCATAGCATAAAATGAGGCAAAAACGGCCAAAAACACTATTAAAATGAATGTTGAAAAAATGACCGATAAGGCAAGGTTATACTATGGCAAAAATGTCAAAAATGACATGTCCCAAAAACAGCTGGAACCACCTCAAAACAGTATAAAATAGCACGCCAAAACACGCCATAGCATAGAATGAGGCAAAAACGGCCAAAAACACCGTAAAAATTAATGTTGAAAAAATGACCGAAGAGGCAAGGCTATAGTATGGCAAAAATGTCAAAAAATGACACGTCCCAAAAACAGCTGAAACCACCTCAAAACAGCATAAAATAGCACGCCAAAACACGCCATAGTATAGAATGAGGCAAAAACGGCCAAAAACACCATAAAAATGAATGTTGAAAAAATGACCAAAGAGGCAAGGCTATACTATGGCAAAAATGTCAAAATATGACATGTCCCAAGAACAACTGGAACCACCTAAAACAGTATAAAATAGCATGCTAAAACACGCCATAGCATAAAATGAGGCAAAAACGGCCAAAAACACCATAAAAATGAATGTTGAAAAAATGACCGAAAAGGCAAGGCTATACTATGGCAAAAATGTCAAAATATGACACGTCCCAAAAACAGCTGGAACCACCTCAAAACAGTATAAAATAGCACGCCAAAACACACCATAGCACAGAATGAGGCAAAAACGGCCAAAAACACCATAAAAATGAATTTTGAAAAAAATGACTGAAAAGGTAATGCTATAGTATGGCAAAAAATGTCAAAATGTGACTTGTCCCAATA
>NW_024612816.1:0-1293 GCF_008729295.1 Plectropomus leopardus
CATAGTTTGTGATATATATATATATACATACGTAGTTTGTGAGTTTTTCAGGTCTCCCTGCATTTCTAAAAGGACTTACTTCTGTTGTATCTCAGTTTTGTCAAATGGTATTAAAAATAACATAATAACATAGACTTATCAGCTTTAACTGAAAGAGTGCAACTGCTCCATTGACACGCAGACTTGATTTGTTTATACAAGTTTTTTTTCCTCCCATGTAACAACCCCTGTCTCTGCTTAGGTGGTCGACATAAAAGAGAAACTGAAGCTGTCAAAGAAATTTTGGTCCAACCTGCCCGAGGCGATGTGCGTGGAGGACAGAGTGACCGCTGGAAATGCCAGCGATGAGGAGTGCTGGAATGGACACAGCAAGGGCAGGTAAGTGCACCAGGGCCTGGGGCGATCGCAGACAAATACAGAAGGTTGCTTAAAAGTCCAAAGTCTGTTCAGCTCTGTTAATCAGTCTAATCTTGGAATTAAGGGCCAGATTATTTACTTTCACTGATTCAGACTAAGCTGCGAGGGATCTTGGCATACTTTGCCTTTCTAAACAAAACTAAACTAAACAAATAGGAAGTTGATCATCCTGGTTTGAATTCATTCTTTAATATATATCTTTTTTTTTTTAATACTTTTTGTATTTTTTGTCTGTTATTTTATGGAATTGCATGTTCATTCTTCCTTAAAACATGCAACCAGCATGGTGCAGCCCTGTTAATCTGATTTCATTTTTCAAGGAAAATATTTGCACGAGCGCACCAAACACCTGCAGCCATGGCTGAGGTCACAGTTAATTGATTTGTTCTACTTTCATTCACAACATCAACGGTATGATCAAAAGATGTTCGTTGAGCATTCACATTTTAAATGTAGTGAATAACACTGATCATTTAACCCTGTATGTTGATTTGGGATCTGGAAGCTGTTGCTATTTTCTATAAACAAGAAGAAAAGAATATCACCAGTGGAAATGTTTCTGAGATCTCTGAGGTGTATATCACCAGGAGTGACCTGGGCTTATGGGAAACAAATGCTGTTTTGTGAGACGATTTATGGAATTTCCTCACATGATGCCCTGCTGCTTATTTATCAGACAGGAATGCAGGCAGCTGACATGTTTCCCCTGGAGAAATATCACCTAAGTATGTCAGAGCGTTACCCCACATGATTGGGTCAAATTTTGCAAAGTCTTTTACAACCTGAAAGAGCTGCTCAAGTGCTGTAGGAGAATCAGACCCAAAGTTTAAGACAACAATTTTTTTGTCCTCAGTCCACCCTCTGCCTTTCTCTGCT
>NW_024612817.1:0-1068 GCF_008729295.1 Plectropomus leopardus
TACTTTTTTATTTTCTTTTTTTAGTGAATTTTTGGGCCGGTTCCTCCCATGTCTAACCAGCTTGCTCACTAAGAGTTGGTTGCTGTTTTGTGTCCACAGGAGTTGCAAAAAGGCCCCGGTGACCTCTGGGTGTCAGACACTGACCATGAACCTCGGCGCCCCGGGTACAGATCCACCGAGGTCGGACCTTGGCTTCATGTCATTCCCCATCCCTCCCTCCCCTTATTTCCTGCTCATTTACACGCATAAAATAACTACAATAATATAGATATATTAAAAATAAAATAACACAATTAAAAATACTCAATCACACAGGGTTTCTTTATTAGAATAAAGAACTTGAAGGAGGAAAAATATTTGTTTTTAGGAATTTATGGGAACTATATTCTGCATTGTAAGTGTGTTTGAGGACGGTGGCGTGCCAAAATCTTAAAGTGACAGCAGAGGAGCGAGGGTTTGGTTCAGAACGCTGTGACCTAATTTCTGCAGATTTTGGAGAGCAGGATCACGACGCAGAAACCAAAAATGGTAAGAAATACATTTTTTAAATACAAGAAAATTCCTTTATTTTAGCAAAATAAAAAAGACAAGAAAAAAGAGCGTAAATACAAACAAACAAGGAAATGACTTTAAAAGGGCCCAGAAAATAATAACAAATATGTAACATAATTTTTAATATATTATTATGATAATTATAAATGTAGTGTGCTAGACTTTTTAATTTTATTTAAAAAAAAAAAAAAAATTCTAAATCTGCTAATTTCTTGCATTTCCTAGAACATTTCTTGCCAAGTTGCTTGTTGCTTTTTCCCCTCATGTTTTTTAAAGAATTCAAAACAATTTGCTCAAACTGATGTCGATCCAGATCTTGAAGGGTTAATTAGCACAGTGTTTTTCTACATTTTAAGTTTTGTAACAAAAGTAAAAAAAAAAAAAAAAAAAAGTCACATAAAAACATGACGATGACACATGAAGCAGAGCAGCAGCTGCAGGTGTGTGTGCGGCCGCAGGGGGCGCAGCCGCACACAGGTGACCCTCTGCACTCAGCTGTCGCTCCGGAAATGAAAA
>NW_024612818.1:0-2816 GCF_008729295.1 Plectropomus leopardus
ATGTATATATATATATATATATGCTAATTTTCTTATCAGGTTTCCCATTGACTTTCTCCCATATTTTTGAAAGAAATTAAGCAGATTTGCTCAGATTTCAAAGGGTAGATAGGCTAACCCTAACCTCTGTCTGCATTTTCACTTGGGGATTCATTTCCAAACTTCACTTCTTACTCTAGATTTTTTTTTCTTTGCAATGCTCAATAATAACTTAATGCAAGTACTCAAATATGGAAATGAATTAAAGTGCCCATCCCGAGTTCTCAGCCTCTAAAATCTTCGCTCTGTAACTCAGTGCCTCTCTCTTATCTCCCTGCAGGCATCCCTCTGGTTATGTGGCAGCTTTAGTTCCTCCTCGGTTCTCCTTCGTTTACTTTATGCATTTTAAAACATTCAGACGCCGTCACCTTCCGTGCACAACCACACTCTCCTGACAGCACTGATTAACACATCTTCAGCTTTGTGATGTCTTTTTGTGCAAACATTTCTTTTACTCTCGTTAAATAAATTACTATGTTAAATCTTTGAAAGCATCTTTCACTTTGTCATTGGCCTAAGAGCTGGATTGTGATACTAACACATGAACTAACAAATTCCATTAAGGATTTATCCATAAATAGATAAATAAATAGATATCATTTCAGGCATTTCAAGGAATACTTCAAATGAATAAGGCAAAAAAGTTAGTTTTACTCTATTTCTTCAAAATGTTGTAAAGAGAAGTGACGAGCTATGACATCAGAGAGCTATATTTTCTGTGCTGTATGTGACTTTCAGAGTATTAAGTCAGAGTCTCTTTGTCCACAGTGAATCTGTTAAATATGCACCTCTGTAATGTTGTGTAAACAAACCAGTTGTGCACTCATGTAAATAAACCACTGTACCAATCAGCTGTGCACTCATGTAAACAAACCACTGTACCAATTAGCTGTGCACTCTTGTAAACAAACCACTGTACCAATCAACTGTGCACTCATGTAAACAAACCACTATACCAATTAGCTGTGCACTTGTGTAAACAAACTACCATACCAATCAACTGTGCACTCATGTAAACAAACCACTATACCAGTTAGCTGTGCACTCTTGTAAACAAACCACTGTACCAAGCAGCTGTGCACTTTTGTAAACAAACTACTGTACCAATCAACTGTGCATGCATGTAAACAAACCAGGTAAGATATCAGCTGTGCACCCTTGATCATAGGCTAATGATGTGACTACTAAAAAGATGGATGAGTGCCTGCTGTAGCAAAAGAAAATTGTTTCATATTGTGATATTTACTCGAACCGGCATACCATATAACCAACAGCAAAAGGTTATTACTAACAAACTGCTCTGGTTTGAGGATTTGCTGTTCGGGTTCGGGTCATCGATTAATCCACATATGTACAGGCTGACTGCCAGGTTGGCTCTCACAGTAAGCCGGGTTGGGTCAGGTTTTAAAAAACCTTGACTCACGCATCACAACGGGATGGTGTTGTCACACAAGTGTAGATCCCACCCACCTGTTTCAACCTGGTTAACACTGTTAGCTCCGTCAGCTCTGTTGCCACTTTTTAACCCCATTTATATGTTCGCACTGTAAGCTGATAGGTGCTGACTCAGACACCTCTATGTTGAAAAGTGAGTCACGATTATTAAGTCAAGAACTCATATACTCTGGATTCGGCATAAAACCTCTTTAATTAACCTCATGGTTGTCAGTAGAAAGAAAAAGAGAGTAAAATCTGTCTATTTCCAGCATTGACTGTTTTTCCTGTGCTTTGAATAGATACCTCATGTTCCTGTTTTAGAGGCTAAGCCCATCCTCAGGTGAAATCCTGAAACTGCCCCTGGCTCAGACACAGAAGATGCTCCATCCTGAGCTCAGTCTTTCTGTCTCTTTGTTGTTCACCAGCGCACTTTTATCTACATGTTATCATTTAAACAACAGCCAGAAAATGTTTAGGTTCTCCCTCTGCAACATAATTATATGTTTGGACAACCAGATTAGCATCTCAACATGGCTATCAGAGAAAGGCTGTGTTATCAGACACTCGCCTCCAGTGTGCTAAAAAAAAAAAAAAAATTAAGATTCACCGCCTAATGTAGGGCACCTCGATTTGAATATTTCATGCAGCGTGCCCGAGCATCAAAACCAATCGCATTTTACGTCCAAGCTAATGTGATTAGAGGCACTACATTATTAACACAATCGGGTGAAAATGATTCCAGCGAGCGATCGCTGCACAGCAGTTTTCCATCACATTTTATCTTCACAATGAAGTTTGATATTAATGGAAGCAAAAACTCTGTCATTTCTGTGTCTAATCTTATGGAGAGATGGCTGCTCTTCAGCACAGAGGAGTCCTCAGTGTCCTTTTTAGTCTGACTATCACGTGTTTTATGCATTCGAGCCGACCCTGAAATCTCCACATCGCTGTCACATACATCGTCTGCCTCCTGTGTTATTATGGACAATTGTGGGAAAGAGACAGAGACGGTCTTTGAGAAAAGCAACGCTGCAATCTTCTAGTAATCCAATAATCACGATACATCAGCGAGGTGTTAAAGTCTAAAGACATTACTGTAGATATCTTTTCATCTGCTGAGTGAGAAATGATTGCCATATTTCTTAACCCTTTGAAACTGGTGGTTTGATTTCTTTCAAAAACATGAGAAGGCAAAGAGCAACTAAACAAGACATGGCCAGAAAATTAGTAAAAAAAGTTACGATAAAGTTACCTGAGACTAAGCAAAAATTATATATATATAAATCTTTTAAAGTACACAAACAGCACAGTCACAAACTATATTACAAATACTCAAAAAT
>NW_024612819.1:0-2167 GCF_008729295.1 Plectropomus leopardus
AAACATACATACATACATATAAATATAAGCTATTTTCTTTTTCAGAGAACATTGACTGATATGGGTGACAAAAACAGTATAACTGGGGACACAACAGCAAAAGCAATCTGACTCACAGTTTTGTTTTTGTTTTTTAATATTAAAGCTCTCCAAAATAGAAATAAAAGATGCATGGCCTCATTGAAATAAGATAAAACTCGAGCAGTCCTGTCTGCAGATTTTGTTTTGGAAGACGTTAAAATATGCTCTGGACGATTTTGTTAACGCAAAGTTTCCAAATTTAGCAGCTGGCACGTCAAAAAATAATAATCATGGTGAAATTCATCAGAGGACACATTTAACATTTTATTTCACCTCACTTGCGCTAAATGGCGGCCATCACCCCTCTGATGGCTTTCATTGGTTTGATACATTAATGGTTTGAGCTCAGCGTGAGTTTATGGATGTTTTCAGGACACTAATGCTCCCAAAAACCAACATATGAGGCGGAAAATTAACAGAGTCTGAGCTTTGTTTGGTGCCAGGACGCTTTTGGATTAAATTAAAGATGCGAGCGACACAACAGCCAGAGCTGGGTTGAATACACACACACACACACGCACACGCACGTACACACACACACACACACACACACACGCACATGCACGTGTACACACGCACACACACACACACACCTCGATCTCGATTACATTAAATATTTTTGTGTGATTTTCCAAATTTGGACAGAAAAAAATAATGTATACCGATTATAAACTAATCAGAGATCTCAGCTTGATTTGTTTAATATTTGCATTTTGACTCCAGCTGCCAAAAAAAGATTATGCTAAAAATGAAATAAAATATAACAGATAAATTATATTGCTGTTATACATTAAACTTTAAAAAAAAAAAAAAAAACTTTGAAATTGCCTCGGTGAAAAAAGAAGCACCTTTAAAAAAACAAATCTGAGCAAGAAAATAGTCCCTCCGCAGAGAATCCACTGATTTTTTTTCCTGTAAATATTTTCCTATCCTGTAAATATTTTTCAAACATTTTATAGACAACATTAGGGTTCTCGAGTTGCTTTAAGAATCGCTATAATACGTCAGAAGAACATATTAATTAGACACGCGTCTTACTGCTCATCATAGTTTGCACACTGCGGAGAATTCGCCAAAGCAGACACCTAAACACTGTGATCCCTCGAGGCGAAGTCTAGGCCTATTTAAACCGATGACTGTTAACTGAACATTAAAATACCTCAAACACAACATGGCACAATAACCTAATAAATCCTGAATTAGGTCTTTCGAATGCGCCTTTAGTGCGCTTTTTACGCGTATTGGCCTAGTTTCCAGTCTACAGAGCACCTCCTCTCCTCTGGGAGTCTTTCATTTGAACACTGCAGGCCTATAAAGCGCCACAACAATACAGAGCCCACTGTCCTGCGGCCTGCAGTCTCACTGAAGGTGGTTTAGATAAGGCAGTGACAGGCTTTACTGCAGGCTTCTCGCCGTCTTTTCCTAAAGTGCATTGTTGACATCCTTTCCATTGACCTCCATCACCTCCTCCTGTCTTGTCCTTACAATGAAAAATGATTCTCAGCCGTGGCTGCATTTTCCTTCCTGACCCTTCAGTGCAATGCATCAATCACAAAGACGCTTGTTTAGAAGCGATAATCTATTTTTGTATGATTATTATGCAGCTTTCTGTGCGTAAAAGTTGGGATGTTTAGATGTCATATTCGCAGTTGAACTTCACATTAACCCCCCTCGGTGGAAGGTGCAGCGGTGGAGCCAAAAACGCATTGTTTACGTTAGTTTTATGGGCCTGAGTCATCTGACTGGTAGCCCTGGGGAGCTTTTGCGCGCTGGAATTTTTTTGTTTCACTGACTCATTAAAATCTCATCCATACAGGCCTGAAATTGACAGTCACGTTCAAGCTTTCACCGCCTGCTTGGCCTTGCAGGGACTCACACCTGCACACTCACACACACACACTGCGCCGGTTCCAGAAGCGTTTTACTGTCTGCCAGAGAGTGAAAATGTCTCGTCAGCGCCTGCAGGCTGCTGGATCAGAACAGAGGTGGAGAGGCTGAGGCGCTCAAACAAACAAAAAACTAAATACAGTTATTCTTAGTTAACATTCAAACTGGAGACAGCACTGACCTCTAATGTTTTTTTTTT
>NW_024612820.1:0-4310 GCF_008729295.1 Plectropomus leopardus
CTTTTGACAACTTGTTGACTTTTTGAGATGTGATTTAAATTAAGAGCTGGGTAGCAGAGATACAAGGTGTGTGTAATCAGCAGACTAAGCAACCACTGTAAAGCATTTTTGGTTGAACCAGCATCAGTGAGACTAAATGCTTGACAGCAAGATGCATATAAGACCTGTGGACTAGCGACTTGAGATTTGGACTTAACTTTAAAAGACTTTAAAGGGAGAGTGTGCAGGATTTAGTGTCATCTCACGGTGAGGTTGCAGAACTGAAACTCCTTGCCTGTGCAAAGCATGTTAAAGAACCATCATGACTAACGTGAAAACACGAATAACTCTATCTAGAGCCGGTGTGTAGTTTGTCCATTTTTGGCTACTGTAGAAACAACGTGGCAAACTCTGTGGAACAGGACCTGCTGTGCATGTAAATGTAAACTGTTCATTCTAAGGTAACAAAAACACAAAAAATATATTTTCAGATGATAGTAAGCTAAAGAAAACAGTTATAGATATAATTATAGTGTGTCTGCCAATTGTCACCCTGAATCCTACATACTGGACCTTAATATGGTACTCTGCTGATTTAGCATTGCACTCAAGATGGACACACTAATATTCCTGTTTTTTTGTTTTTGTTTTTCAAAGAGCAAAAGCAATGCAGCAGAACCAGGGATATCTCTTTTTATTTCCACACGTTCTTCTTTGTAATAATGAGGCCTACATTACCCACATTGCAACTCCAGCACTGATGCTTCAGTCAGAGATAATGTTGTGTTTTGCTAGCCTCAAATTTGTAGTCTTCAGCCCCAACCAGACCCATAGGAAGTGCGCCAAGCTTTAAAGCTGATTTTTGTAATGGCCAAACACTGTTGTAAAAAATCTGTATCAGGATTTGTGATTTAACATCCCAGTTTGCTCTAACACTGGATTATAATTCCTCTGGCTTTTCCCCTCTGTGATGTATCCCTTTTCACTCTATGTACTTCACCGATTTCCATTTCCCAGAATGTCTTTTTGCAACCCCCGGAGACGAGTGTGAGCTCGTTATAGTTTGATGCTGAGATCTGAGCGGCCGGAGAAGAAGTGAGAGTCATGCCCTTTAATCAATACCCAACATGTCTTCTAGCTGCAGTGCATTCTGGTCAATTGATGTTAGTGTGGGTGTTGTCTCAGGGATGGATTTCCATCTGTGTGGCTGTGGACTATGTGTGTGTCAAATGGCAGCTTTGGATAGAAACCCCTATTTGATTTTGAGAGATCTGCAACAAATAACATTTAGTTTGATGCTGAGTTAAAGCTTTTTTTCTGCTGCAAAGGAAACACATCATCTGTTGTCTTTGGACACATTTGCCCCTAAAAGTCATTTTGTGTGTTTTCCTTGAATTACTGGCTATGATTTGTTCACACTGTATCAAATACTGCAGCTTTCACTGTTGCCTTTTAAGTCTTTATTTCAGGGTGAGTTTTGTAATGCTGACCAGGCATTTTGGTTCCAAGTCACATCCTGTATCGGGCTGATCGACCCGTGGCAGGAAGATTATGTTCTAATAGTCTGATTCTGGGGCTTTTCTGTCTGCCTCCGCTGTCACTGTTGATTCACAGAGTTTGTTCTTTTAATCTGACCTTGGATCAGGTATCCAGTGAACCACATCAGCCAGACGCAACCTTAGCTGTTGAAACCCTCTCACTTTCTCTCTTTTTTTAAAACAAAACTTTTGTTCATTCTTTCAGGCTAACTTGGACAGAGCAGAGGGGGAAAAAGATGTTGTATAAAGTTAAGAATGTGTTTATTGTCGATACTGTGAAAGGTTTGATTGTGTGCTTTCATTAGTGAAGGACAGTGTGTCTGTAAAAAAAAAAAAATTTAAACCTGCAGTAAAAGGGTTTTGAAGATGTGTGTGTGTGTGTGTGTGTGTTTGTGGACTCAGACTCAAGGCTGTGTGTTAGTGTGACCGTTACAGTTTATGTGTGCTTATATCAGACTGTCTGGAATGGATGCTTTGCACTTGTTGTATGTTAGTCATTGAAAACACCATGTTGACAAATTCTGCTTCTAGTTTGTGTTGTTAGAAATGTTGAAAAAAAAAGTTTGCTGACTGGTGGCTCATTGGAACACCGGGCTAGATTAGTTTATTTGATTTTGGTCCTGTCACAGTCATATTTTTTGATTAATTTTGAAAGGCTGATCTAGGGGCGCTTCAGTGGCACTCTCCCTTTCATCCCTCCCTTCATCCTTTCATCACTCCATCACTGTGTTCCTGCTAGCGAGCTCAGCGGGCGGCTGAGTACAGGAACAGAGTGCTCTGAACAGCACAGGTGGGATGGAAGGATGGAGAGAGGGAGTGAGAGTGGCGACTGCTGGCCTGCTTTACAGTTATGCACATTAACGGCCGATGAGATTTCATCTGTTTGTCTTTGAGAGGTGAGGAACTGTGCGCAGCTTGACAGCATGGTTGTTAAGATTAGTCCTGCTCCGTGATAGCCAAAAGTTGCAACTACTTGAAAGTAAAGGACAATCTCTAGTTGTGACATTTCAGCAAAGAATGTCAGTTCACTAAAAAATTATTTCTAGTTTGACTTGAAATGGAGGATGGACAGAATTGAAATAAATGTATCCAACCTACAAAATCAAGGGAGGAAATGCTGTTATAACTTGCTAGTTTAAACAAGTGACTTAAACATCACACCACTGCCATAAACAATACCAAAAAACTGTTTTTTTCAGGCATATGATCCTGTTTAAAAAGTGAGAGTAAACTGAATGAAGAATGAGGGGAAAAGGGAGAATGCAAAAAAAGTTTGTGTGAAACAAATGTCCGCAGATGCTTACTTCAGATCATCTGTCAATCAGACTTTTTTAGAAGTTGTTTTAAAGGAAGTAATTTGCCACTTGAAAGATGTCTTTTCATTAAGCTAGGCTGTCAGTGCTGACTTTTGAAATTCGTGCTACGTGACCAGAGAAAATAGATAAAAAGGACTGTGGCAGTCATTTTTGCTCAAGTAGTAGAAAACCTACAACTACCATAATGCACTGCATAATGAGACGGACAACACACCGCTCACGCTGGTGGTTGACGTAATGCGAGCTCATCTGTTTTACACAGTGACAGGCGACTGGTACCAAAGAATTTAGCATTATTTAAACAGAAAGATAATTATGTTTCTGAAAACATGTGAGGCGAAAAATCTGCAGTTTAGTTACTGAGGCTCGTATTTGATCAGCGCTGTTTAGTTTTACTGTTTGATCTCAGTTTTTTCAGCAGGAAACAGTATGGCCACTTCCTGTCCACAAACTCTTGCTTATGCAGCTAAACAGGACACTAAAATATGTTTCTGAACGCATCCCTGAACCAGGCTGCTTCTAAAGCGGCGAGGGATTGAAGCGGCAGTGTCTTTTTGACCTACGCTTGTTGTAAAACAGCAAGAGGGAGAGCAATGGATGCAGGGCAGAGCTGTCTGATTGACCTCCTGCTCTAATATTCAGAGAAGACTGACACATCACAGCGGGGAGTTTAGGTTTAAGTAGAGATTTAGTAACAGTTTGACACTCTCTCCTTATGGCCAGAGAGTTTAAATCACTGACGCAGAGAGGGAGGGAGGAATGTAGGGCAACCTCTGTTTCTCATGTTTTAATAATTCTTAAAAACAACATGTAGGGAATGATGGACTGCTGTGTGTCTGACCTACTAAGACTTCGCTAGTTTGTGTACTGTAACTTTTAAATCTTTAATGGGAGAGGACTGAGTAAGAACATGGTCAGCAGTTTCTCGTTCTCCTTTCTCATCGAGTGATGTGAGGAGTTTGGGAAAAGAACGAATCACTGTCTCCTGATTCTTGTCATAGAGGTGAAACTACACTAACGCAACTTTTGTTTTTCGCTCCTATTTTTCATGAGTTGAAAGTTTTTTTTGTACGCACACAAAAGGCTTATAGCTCTTTAACTGTGTTCACAAATTTGTTTCTATTAATGTTAGAGTACTTTGCAAACATAACCCACAATTCATCCACCGGACAGGTGCAGCGTATCAAGATATTTATTAAACAGTATTATCATTACGACACAGGCACATTGTAGGCTGGTCATAATAAAACTCCACTCTTAAATGTGCAGTTTGCTGAGTGCGTGACTGTTGTTTGTGACCTCGGTGTTTATTTCACTACCATAAACCTTGTCCAATGTTTTTAGAGAATTTGGCAGTACATCCACCCAGCCTCACAATGCCAGATTATGTCGACAGTCGTTTTGTGCTTTATTTTTGCAATAATGGGGTCAGGGCCTGTAAAGGCACTAGTACTTTAAAAGAATAGTTTTAAGGTAA
>NW_024612821.1:0-1335 GCF_008729295.1 Plectropomus leopardus
ATATATATATATATATATCAATTCCTGAGCTAAAGCTGCACTTATAACTCAGCACTTCACATACACAGGTGTCTGACACACTGACTACCTGCTCTGTAGCCTCAAGACCCCCCAAGATGTCTTTCTTTTTGCCCGCCTCACCTCTGCCATTTCTGTCTCTGACCTTTGACATATCCTGGCAAAGACTTTTAGTCTCAGATTCTGTTTCTGTCTCTTTTTTCCGACAGGAAAATTAAGTTTAATGGGGCTGCCACTGACGATTCTTTCTCAAGAAAACAGGCCATTGTTGGCAAGAAAAAAAAAGATGAGCCTTTGTAAAATTACCCAGAACTAATTTTAATTTAAAAAGATACATAAGAAGTAGTTTTTTTTTAAAAAAAACAAGAATTTAAAGGGGAAAATTAGTCATAGTAGTGATTCTTTGGCTTGAAAGTTAGATACTTTAAACCTTTAATATTTCCTTTAATTGCTGTGCAAACATGTTAAAAGGTTTAAGGTCATGAATTAAATTACAGACATGTTTAAAGGTTTAAGGGAAATCTATAATTACAGTATGATGTCTCCTGTTGAAACAAGCTTCCTCCCACAAATGGTCTTATCCAATGAGTTGTTCTGACCTTTCTTCCGCCGGTTCTTGGTGTAGATTTTGTATTTTTAAAACTTAGATAAAACAAGCCTTGGACTAAAATCACATACAAAATATGCTACAATGCTCACAAGTCAAAGTCTTTCAGAAACCATGCACGCACACCTAAAATGCAGACAGTAATTACAATTGTATAAAACAGCTTTAAGTCGGTCTTCAGATACCAACTGTTCATTAAAGCTACACCCAGCGGAGAGTCTCTGAGGAACATCTTTGAGAGCTGGCCTGCGAACGTAATTAAAGCTTTAATCTCCGTTCTTGGCTAACAAGTTTTGATGTGGTCCCGTGGGGTTGTGCAGGAGAACTCTGTGACCTGAGAAGCTCATCAGATAGTTGTTGAGTCATGGTTAATCTCAGCTGGCTGCTTCCATTTGTAACCACAGCAGGACTGAATGCTTTGTGATAAAGATGTCTTAGTTAGGGTTATTTTAACAATTTTTCATATTCAAAAGTCAAAATATTGATAGACTATATATACAAAGTGTTATGTAACCTAAGAGGACCTCATTGTTGCCTTGAGTTTTGATTTGCCAATTTATATTAGAAAATCAGGGAACCAACAACTGTAAGAATACGGACTTTGGATTATTCGTTTTTAAAGTACTTTAATGTAAAGGTCAAATATTGAAAAAAAAATCATATTCTTGTTTTTATGATAAAGCAGGTATAGATGCTATATAAATACTCTG
>NW_024612822.1:0-1461 GCF_008729295.1 Plectropomus leopardus
AGTGCAGGCAGACACTTCCTTACCTTATTTATTTTAAGTTTTTATTCCACATCTACTTTTTCATACATGCTATTGGAACTATATGATGCGTGACTGAAATTAAATGTACAAATCTATATGTCTTAATTTCTGTACATTTTTACCTAACATATGCAGCACATTAGGAGACTGCGAGATCTTTTTGTCAGATGCCTGGGGGGATGTGGAATGAGGTCGTAAGCGGAAAGAGGCAAGGAAATGTCTGCCTGCACATGATAAGCTTGTTTGAACACACAGTTTTGTTTAGTCTTCACTTCCCCTCTTTATGTGTCATTTTAACGTGACGATATATGTCATATTTTGGTTCATAAACTCTTTAAATTATGTGGTAATGCAGTGATAAAATGTAAGTACATTTACTTAAGCTCTGCGCTTAAGTATAAATTTACTTGAGTATTTTCTTTTCATCCCACTTCATACTTTTGCTTCACTGAATTTCAGAGAGAAATATTGTACTTCTTAATTTCACTACATTTACCTGAAATCCTTAGTTACTTTAGAAATTAAAATATTTCCATAAAAACATAAAAAGAATGAATAAATATGATATATTTTTTTAATCAAACCACCCAATAGTATGTACAACTGAAATTATTAGTTGATTAATCAATTAGCTGATTGAGAGAAAATTAAATGGCAACTATTTCAGTCAATATTTAAGTCATTTTATGTTCTTCCTCTTTTTTATATAGTTTTGAGGGGTTTTTAAAGTGTTTTTTTTTCTGAATTGGATACTTTGGCAGTAATTTTTAAAAGCATTTAAGTAAATTTCCTTTCCTTTGTTTTCTTTTTTTTTTTTGAGTTTTGGGGTGAATGTTTTTTTCTAGATTTTTCTGAATTACTTTTAGTTTTGAAATCTGGTTGGATTTCCTACTTTTCCTACTAGAAAAGTGACGTCGCTCCAGTTTTTAATTAAGTACATTTTCCTGAGAAGTAAAGGAACTGAACACTTCCTCCACTTCACTTCACTAGTCAAAAGTATCTCATGTGCAGACACCAGCTGCAACCATATGACTACATTAAACTACAAATGTCTTCTATAATAACTGTAGGATTTTGTAAATCTCACTTTTACTTTAAAAGGGAACTCTATTTGCTTGTATTGTGTCATAACTTTCAGGACACAGTTTGAAGCATTGATTCAGTATTTTTATTTATACATTCCAGTCACCATTTGATTATCTGAGTTTTGTCTGAGCACTAACACCCTGCTGATCCCAGATGTGGCCTTCCCCCTCTTTTAACCCCTTGAAACCTGAGCAAATTGGCTTGATTTCTTAAAAAAATAAATAAATAAAAATCATGGGAAGAAGGCAATGAGCAATGACACAAGAAATTACCATTAATTGGCAATAAATGTATACAAAATAAAATGAAATGAAATAATTAATTAGTAATAATAATAATAATAAAAGCACAAAA
>NW_024612823.1:0-1097 GCF_008729295.1 Plectropomus leopardus
AAATAGATAAATAAATAAAATAAATAAATTTAAAAAATAATCAATAATAATGCAATAATTAGTTGCAGCCCTAAAGTATATTCTTAAAAAACAAATAAGCCTTGTGCACAGCTGTGCCCCTCTCCAGGGTGCCAGCCAGTGCAGGGTAACAATGAATCAAAGAATTTAAATTTCCAGTGCCGTCTAGGATGCTCAGATGCCACTTATTTATTTAAAGTTCACATATAAATACAAATAAATTAAATTAAATGTTAACTATTAATAAATAAGATTGAAATTGAGCACTCTGGTGTGCGCTGGACATGTAATTTCTTTGATAAGTTACATCTCTGTATTTTTTTAATCACTGTTGGAGAATTTTTGAACATTTTGTATGTAACAAAATTGACTAATTATTGAAAGTAAATTAACTCCTGCTTGTGTTTCTGTTAAGCTCCATCGATACTTCTCTAACTTCTCTAATTGCTGAATCCATCTTGTCCAGCCTGTGTGTTGAAGAGTTAAAATGACTCACGTGTTTCTCAGCATTCACACCAATTAAACTAAATATTTGAGGTGCTGGGAGACAATAACTCATTCCCGTATAGTGTGGGAGGAGCTACATGCTGAGAAGGCTGAGGAGGTGTGTGTGTGCTGGAAAGGTGTTTGCGTGTGTGTGTGTGTGTGTGGGAAGACAAAGAACTTCCCCCTGATGCCTGAAGGTGGAGATTACGGCTGAACACACACCTTTTCTGATTGTTGTTTGTGTGACCGTTGGCCTGCAGTCCGCAGTACCTGCAGGATCAGGTAGCTGCCGCGCTCCTCTCTGCTCTGCACTCCTGTCTCTCTGGATGGTCATTTACTGGAAATGGATTCTTCCTGACTTTGGGAATTACCTCTTTACACTTTTTCTTTCATTTACTGACCTCCGACATTTTTTTTTATCTGCGGTTTGGGGAATTTTTTTGTTTTGTTCTGTGGAAAAATGGTCCGTTTTGGTCGTCTGTCATCCTGGCGCAGCTGGGACCTGCTGCACGTGGACTCAGAGATTCCTGAGTCGCCTGCTCCTGATGCGAAACCAACGCCGACTGACTGTCAGGTGAGACGTTTCCTGACAC
>NW_024612824.1:0-2407 GCF_008729295.1 Plectropomus leopardus
CCTCCTCCTTCTCTCCTCCTCCTCCTCTCCTCTCCTCTTTTTTAATCCGACCCTTCAATCCTTTCTTCATTCTCTTCTTTATCTCTCACATTTGATTTCAAACGTCGCCTTTGAGACTCTTTGTTTGGATGATTTCTGTCGGCTGAGCCAACACGTCCCGCACATGTAAAAACATTAAATATTTACTGCAGGTGTGTGATTGGCTGCAGAGGAGTGATGTCACGCATGTTGCATTATGAATGGAGGGTCTCCCTCCCCTGAAGACATGTCCCCGTCCATCTGTCTGTCTGTCTGTCTGTGATTTACTGATTGCTCTTTTTAACAACCTGTAATCTGGAGTTTGAGGTCACCTGAACCTGAACTTCATGAGGTCTGAGATCTTATTTTACGCTGCGTTCAACAGTCCGGTCTGTGGGATTTTGGGCTGTCCCCGATGAAAGATGACCATTGTGACAGAAAAGTGGCGATGTCTTCAGTCGCGGCTGCAAATCGGTGTTCCCCCGTCGCACGGTGAGCGAGCTTCAGCCGTTGTCAAAGACAGCCTGGGATAAAATTCTGACACGAGAAATTTGGGATGAACATCCGACTGTGTGACAGCTGTGATGACCTGCGTCTGCTAACCAACCAATAGAAATGCAGCATTCAATGATGCATAAATCAGCGCCACACGCTAATAAATACTCTCTCGTTTCAAAACTGTACAAAGTGGAGCTCTTTTCCCGCCACAATAATTCCTGCAATAGCTCACTTCGTTTGCTTACATTTTGCTCTGACCACTACAGCAACGTAGATGGACGACGCACGCCGACAGTGTTTTCTTCTCTTGTATCGACGTCGACAGACGTACGCCGTAGCCTGTGATGATGTCATCGCACAGTCTGCATACATGAAACCTGAGTTTGGTACCAAAGTTTATTCAGATTCACGTCGCAGAGTGAAGCTGCACTGAACTTATAAAACGTCACAGTCTGCAGGAGGCTTTGCAAACCAAAGGGTTAAAAAATAAGGTGACAGTAAACGAGTTGTTTGGTGAAGGGCTTCACAAAGCGTCTGTATTTGACAAACGAGGTTCATGAGAACAAGCTTTTTTACAACGTTACTTTACAGCACTTGAATGAAGCATAACCAACAAATAAAGAGCATAAAACATTATCATAAAGAAATGCTACACAAGCGCCTTTTCCACCAACATAGAAGTGGCTCTGTTCTGGTTCCTGCACCTCATTTTGAACTGTTCAGACCATTTTGACCAAAAATAAGTTGGTTCAGGACCAGAGAAGTAACATTTTTAGCTGGAACCAAAAAAGAAAAAAAACAGAAATTAACAGAACAAAAGTATGAAGTAAACAGTGTAGTACGCGATTTTGCTGCCACTGCCAACTTTTCTTGTGCAACGCCCTCCTGTGATAACATCTTTGATTACAATGGTTGGTGGTCAGGTTGTTGTTGCACTCACCTGGTTCAAGGTTAATTTTTAACCCTTTTCCACCAAAATTAGCACATGTACATTTGTTTTTAAACACGTGAAAACCTGCTAAAATCAGGTCACAGACTCTTATCTCATTGCCAGTACAGCAGAGTCGTCTACACGGCTCTGCGGTTGCTGAGTGTGCCTTTCATGCCTTTTCTTTCCTGGTGTGTCAGCATCACGGTTGGCTGGAAAACACACGAGTAAAGAAAAGAAAGCAGCATGGAGGCCAGTGTAAGGGGCCATACAAATGCTGCGTCTTTAACCGCCTGAAAATGACGAGGTGGTGTGTGAGTGCTGCTCCTGTGTCCACTCTTTGCCAACTTTTATCTTAAAAAAACCCAACCGGTTCACCACTGCTCACACACTGCTGTGTGAAACGGGCCTTAGAGTCACTGAACAGCAAAGGGTTACACAATGAATTGTAGCTGTAGTCCCTCTACGCTACAAAAGAAAAATAAAACGCAGTGAAAACTTGCTTTGTATTTAATTTCAACGCACCTGTGATCGGATCTCTTAATGTCGTGCATGCCTTTTTGAGTTTGCTTTCTCTTAATGTTGTTTTTTCAGGCCGCTCTTCACACACACATATATTTAGATGCCAGACACCCCCCTCCAGCCTGTCTGACTTTACCTTGGCAAGCACATCAAAAACACACCACAGTGCCTTGCTCAGGGGCGCCTGACGCTCAGACACAGTTTGCTGCGGAGCTAATTGCTGCTGTGGTGACACGGCAGCGTTCCTCCTGATGCCGCTAAAACTACCGCTGCTGGGAATAATAAAATAATATTAATCAATAATATAATATCAATATCATGGACAGATAACAGCTGGAGGAGAAAGTGTTTTCTGGGAAAATGTTTGAGTTCAGTTTGACCTCATTGACAGAGAGAGAGAGAGAGAGAGAGAGAGAGAGTCGTAGAGGAAGAGTGATGGAG
>NW_024612825.1:0-1183 GCF_008729295.1 Plectropomus leopardus
TATAGCGTGTAAATATTTTTTTATATAGCTATATATTTATATCTGTATATAATGTCAAATGTTAATGGTAGTCTTGTTCAGCTTTGTTGTCCTTGTTTTGACTGTATGTCTATTTTTGGGTTTGTACATGCAGAGCAACAAAAAAATAGAAAAAAAAACAGAGTCAAATTTCTTCTAGGCTCCATGTAGCCTATACATTTACTTGGCCATTAAAGCTAATTCTGATGCCGATTCTGATTTCACATTGGCGTTTTAGTTACCTGCCCCATGCATGCAGAGCTGGCTGAGACTCCTAATTAATGTTATTAGGTACACCTGTGCTGCTATGTTCCTGCTATGACAAGTCGAAATGTTTGCTGTGAGAAAGTTTAACCAGAAACTTTTACACTAAACATTGAGGTGGAATACTAAATGTGGTAAGTGTGTTAGCTGTGTGTGAATGAATTTTCAAACATAGTCACAACTACTTGTGACAGCTAAAAAAGTAAAAAAAAAAAAAAAAAAAAAAAAAAAAAAAGCTTGAGTTTAAGATGGTTAAGCTGGTTGACCAGCTTCACATAATTTTTGATGGTTTAACTGGTCACACCAGCTTGTGATGGTCACTCTGGCCGGTTTATCCATTGAAGTTCCTGTAAAAATTAACCAAATCAATGTCCTTGAGTATGGAAAAATAACAGCATCATGAGAAGGAGGTATGAAAAGCAAAGGGTGTAAATCAGTTGAGTCTACTGTCATGAGATATGCATGAACAGGCTGGTCACACCAGCATGAATTATAAAGTTTTTAATTGTCTTAAAAAAAAGAAGTTTGCTAACAAGTCACTAAATGAGACTACAGAATGTCATCATGCTGAACACAGCTTTACAACATTGGTAACATCGAAGTCATTTGACCTCAGTGTGGTTTGTTTACAGCCTAAGGTTAGATTTTTACTTTTTATGATTGTATTTACGCTTCAAAACTCATAAAAATGGTGTTCTTTTGTGAAGATTATCCCTCTCGGTATGTAAGTATCATAAACTTTTGTTTGCCACAGAGCTAATGCTTTTTTAATGTTTTTTTGCAGATGGAACCAAGGCAGCACCACCCTATTGACAGCAAAGTTTCTGCAATATACTCATCTCAAAGACCTCTGCAAAAAAATTAAGTCAAACTGTCTGCTAGATTAAGGTAAGAATATATA
>NW_024612826.1:0-1130 GCF_008729295.1 Plectropomus leopardus
ATGCCTCAAAAACACATTAAATACTGTGCTAAGGCATGCCATAGCATGGTCTGTTGCAAAAATGGCAAAAAACACCATGACATGGGATGTTGAAAAAATTACCCAAGAAGCAAGGCTATAGTATGGCAAAAAAGTCAAAAAATGACCCATCTGAAAAAAGGCTGAAAACAGCTGAAAAACACATTAAATAGCGTGCAGAAACATGCCATAGCATAAAATGTTGCAAAAAAAGCCAAAAAGACCAAAATATGGCATGTTGAAAAAATGACCCAAGAAGCAAGGCTATAGTATGGCGAAAAAGTCAAAAAATGACCCGTCCCGAAAACAGCTGAATTCAACTGCAAAACACATTGAATAGCCTGCTGAGTCATGCCATAGCATTGAATGTTGCAGAAACAGCCAAAAACACAATAATATGGCATGTTGAAAAAATGACCCAAAAAGCAAGGCTATAGTATGGCGAAAAAGTCAAAAAATGACATTTTCCAAAAACCCCTGAAAATGACTGAAAACTGCATAAAATAGCGTGGCGAAACACGCCATAGCATAGAAATTTTCAATAAAGGCCGAAAACACCTTAATTTTGCATGTTGAAAAAATGACCCAAAAAGCAAGGCTATAGTATGGCAAAAAAGTCAAAAAATGACCCGTCCCGAAAACAGCTGAAAACAGCTGAAAAACACATTAAATAGCGTGCTGAGTCATGCCATAGCATAGAATGTTGCAAAAATGGCAAAAAAACACCATGATATGGCATGTTGAAAAAATGACCCAAGAAGCAAGGCTATAGTATGGCGAAAATTCAAAAAATGACCCATCCCAAAAACAGCTGAAAACAGCTGAAAAACATGTTAAACAGCGTGCTTAATCATGCCATAGCATAGAATGTTGCAAAAATGGTAAGAAACACCATAATATGGCATGTTGAAAAAATGACCCAAGAAGCAAGGCTATAGTATGGCAAAAAAAGTCAAAAATTGACCCATCTGAAAAAAGGCTGAAAACAGCTGAAAAACACATTAAATAGCATGCAGAAACATGCCATAGCATAAAATGTTGTGAAAACAGCCAAAAAGACCAAAATATGGCATGTTGAAAAAATGACCCAAAAAGCAAGGCTATAGTATGGA
>NW_024612827.1:0-1013 GCF_008729295.1 Plectropomus leopardus
AAACAAATAAAAATAGGAAAAAAACACACACGTCGCAAAATTATATTAATTATTATTATATATTATTTGGCGTCTAAAAAGCAACCGTGAACATGATGAACTTTGTCCTTTTGTTTTTGTTTCTCACTTCCTTTCTCAAATGATCTAAATATCCGAAACAACGTGAGTTTAATTTGACCCAACAGTGAAAACTCCGCATAGACCCCCTATAACCTTTGACCCCTTCTGCGAGGCGTTTTCCTCGTAATCAGAATATTGAGAATATTTCTGGTCCAGCTGTGCTCTTCGTGCGTGTGTGTGGGACCACGAACGTGATTGGCTGTCATCCCGACACTTTACACTTGTCATTTTTGGGGGGAAACGGCGGACCGAAAAGGGAGGAAATTGGTGGAAATTTGATGCAGCGGCGCTGACAGCGGAGCAGGCAGCGAGGCTTAACAAGCTTTCTGCTCTGACCCCAGCTGTGCGCGGACCCTTCTCGGACTCCTCTGCCAGTCACGGCGGACATATTGCAGGGGTGTATGATGTGTGACAGAGCTGTCACAGGTATCAAGCCTTTGCGCGGCAAATCCGCCGACTGTGGCGAGGAGCGCGGGGAGGACAGGCGGGATGGAGGGAAGTAATGGGGGGCTGGAGGAGAGGAAGTAAAGGTAGGGGGGAGCGCCGTCAGAGTGACAGCTCGTCCAGAACGGGGACAGCTGGCTGACAGTGATGGAGGGGGAGGACGTCCAACACACACACGGTCATCACGTCCCCGTAGTCGCTGCTATTCTTGCAGACTTGTAGTCAGTAACGGAAGAAATATTCAGATCTTTGCTTAAGTAAAAGCACTAACACTAACCTGAGGAAATGCTCTGTTACAAGTAAAATTCCTGCATTTAAATGGTACTTAAGTACATATTTATAATCAAGAAAATGTACTTAAAGAATGGAAAGCAAATGCAGAAAAATCTTTGAAAAACACACATCAAAAAAATCCAAATTATTTTTAAAAAATAGACAAAATATCGCCT
>NW_024612828.1:0-1489 GCF_008729295.1 Plectropomus leopardus
CCTCTCCTCTCCTCTCCTCTCCTCGTGTCTCGGCAGATTTTGAAGGTCATTACTTTCAGAACATTTAATCACAGTAGGACGCCGAGTTTCTGCTCGGCCTCCTGCCGCTGAGGGTCAGCCCAAAATATTTCAACAGTCATTCCCAGTTTTCAACAGATGAAATAACTGCTGCTCCCTCTCCTCTCGTCCGGCCTCCCCTCCGCAGCTCGCCGGGGTTTATTAAAAACACTCCTTTTTGCTTTTTAATCATATTCATCTAAAAGCTGCCTGCACAAACTGGCTAACATGAAAAGAGCAGGATTGGAACAAAATAAATTAAATTAATCTCAAAAGAATTAAAAAGATAAAATATTAAATTAAAAAGTGGGGAATAAGAAAGCATGAAAGACAAATTACTTCACATGAAAAGCTGGTTTTTAAAGTCAGTCTTAAGAAAAGATTTTAAACCATTATGTTCACAACCAAAGACTTAAGACCGAAACTGTTGTGTATGATTATATAATCCTTATAATCTCATTTATACTGTTTTTCTTTCCTCTATCCATATTTCTGAGTGGCCCAGTTTTACTAAAAACAAAAACTCCCATGGAGAAAATCCACCTGAAATCCCCTGAACTCTGTTAAAATATCAATTATTCGTGATGCATCTTGCTCGCTGAATGCGGGTGTTGTTGAGATGTTTGTGACAGCAGAAAATGTTTCAGAAACAATCATCAAACCAGCAGGAAACACTGATGTTGTCAGCTGTCTCAGAGTTAAAAACTAAATCTGCTTTTTTAGTCCAGAGGCAGAAAACCAAAAATACAGAGATTATACATCTTGTCAGTACATTGTAGAAAGTCATTCTGGGAGATTAAATGTTTAAAAAGCTTTTTCAAGTTGTTGAGTGTAATTTTGTGTTTCACCACAACTGATACATTGGCTTATTTTACCGTCAGTCGCACACTCATATACGGTCTATAGTACAGGCACTTCGTACGCGGCGCCGATTGTAAAGTTGTGCACTCTGAAAGAAACGGCAACATTTCTCCACCTTAAGCTCTAAAACAGAATTAAAAAGAGGTCTGAATTTTTCAAAGTCACTTTTCAATCATATTTAGAGCAATATTTGCAAACTTTGTCAGATTTATGTCATTGAAAAAGGTGTTCAAGATAATGTCACTGTCAAATAACAATGCTTAGAATTGAATCTAAATGTTAAATATTAAATCTAAATGTTATATCTTAATATTAAATCCTACATCTAAATGTTAAATATTAAATCTAAATGTTGTTACGTCTTAATATCAAATCCTATATCTAAATGTTATATGTTAAATCTTATTTCTAAATGTTATATGTTAAATCTAAATGTTATGTCACATCTAAATGTCATATGTTATATCTTATTTCCAAATGTTATATGTTAAATCTAAATGTTAAATCTTATTTTTAGATGTTATATGTTAAATCTCATTTCTAAATGTTATATGTTGAATCTATATGTTAA
>NW_024612829.1:0-2356 GCF_008729295.1 Plectropomus leopardus
AAAATAGCCAACTTATTTTTAAGAAAATAAAATCACCAAAAATGTATAAATAATAAAACAAGAATGGCAAAATTATTTTTTCCTTGTATTGAACTAAAATGGACAAACTCAGCCATCAGTGGTGGTTTCAGAGAATGTTAATTGTTAAATACTTTCCTCAAAGTCATGGAGAAGTCATTAGAAAGTCCTGGAATTTCATTGGTAAAAATATATGACTCCTTGTTTCTACATTTAAAAATCTTTGGGTCAATATGTTTTGTATTTTTATTTTGTAAATTTGATGAAAAAAAAAATCATATTTTTTTCATTCAGTCTTTTTAATGTCAAAATGTCAGTACTTAAATAAATTATTACAGTTTACTGACTTCCTTAATCTTTTTACGCTTGCAACAATACCAATGAAGGCACCAGAGGACTGTCTCTATTGCAGAGCTCAAAGGGTTAAACTGTTGTTAAAATGAAGGTATAATGTGAGCTGGTGCAGGAGACGGCTGTACGGTTTGTAGTCTGTTTGTGATGGTGTCTTCTGTCCCCTCAGGCGGTTGTTTTTACGGGAGTCCCCAGAGTGAGCGAAAACATGTGTTTGTGTTTGTATGTTAATCAGACATTTTGAGATTTTGATCTTACTGTGAGCGACATTTAAAGTATGTGTCAGCTTACAGACAGACACAGGAAGTAACAAAAATGCCCATAGAAGTTAACAAAATAAAACTGATTTATAACATATCCATATTTAAAGGAGCTTCCCATGAAGACGGTCACATCAGATAGAAACAAAACGATCTTTCTTCTTCTTCTCTAATTGATATTTGACATTTCAGGTTGCTGTTTGATTTATGACCCATCACAGTCACTGGTCCCAGTAACACTTGCAGGCTGATCTGGTTATCTCTTGAGCTGGAGATAACTGTTTTACCTCCTAGTAACTTGTTTTATGTCCTTAGCTGTGATATTATTGGTCTCCCAGTTTCCCAGCTCTGTTCCAGTTTAATGGTGCATACTGGGAGAAGTCAGATAGACTGATTTGAAAAATAAAAATACTTTTATGTGTTGAGTTCAATGTGCATTAATCATACAGTACTGACAAAAAACTTAAGGAACAACTTACAAAAAAGATCCTTCAGAGTATTATTCAGTTCGTATGGTAATGAAACACCTGGAAAATTAGCAAGTAGCAAGTTTTGTAAAACTAAACATGCCCTCACAGTTTTGGGAAAGCCATTGAATTTTGTTTATCAAACCAGTATAATAACACACGATTTATTACTCGACCATCAGAAATCTCAAAATCAAATGTTAATAACTGTTTTTAAAGTTTCTACCTGTGATCAAGGCCGTAATTTTTTGGTTATTCTTAAAGAAAACATGGCTTGTTTACTTTAAGAATCACACAAAATAACAATCAAAGACACAAAAAGGAACTTTTATTTTGAAATGGCTATTTTTTCTCCTGCAGTAATATATATTTTAAAAAGTTATTTGGAAATGAAAAAGAACTTATAAGGAGAATCAGTGGTCGTCTCAGACAACATTTGATCTTTAAGATTTGCCTAAAAGTCCTTGAAATGTATTGAAACAAAATGTCTTTGCATTTATGTGTTTCTATTTTGTAAAATCTGACGTGAAAACATCTGATTTTTGTATTATTCTTCTTAATGACACGTCAGTACTGAGGCACCAGAAGACTGTCTCTATTGTAGAGCTCAAAGGGTTAAATTGTTGGTAAAATGAAGGTATAATGTGAGCTGGTGCAGGAGACGGCTGTAGTTTGTAATCTGTTGGTGACGGTGTCTTCTGTCCCCTCAGGGGGTTGTTTTTATTGGAGTCCCCAGACTGAGTGAAAATGTGTGTGTGTGTGTGTATGTGTGTATGTTAATCAGACATTGTGAGTTTTCTGATCTCGCTGTGATCGACATTTAAAGCCTCCGAGTTCTTCATCAGGATCCACTGCTGTAACATACCTGTATCAGTTTATAAAATAAAACTGATCAATCATGGAAAAGTCCTCAGAAAGTCGTGGAAATTTACATGTAAAATTGTGTTTGATGTCCGATCTGCATAAACACGACATCATAAAGCATTGAATTTTCACTGAGATAGCACTTTGAAATGCAGCTATTTTCCATTTTAAATACTGTACCCCAGCCGGCCAGCAGGGGGCGATGCAAAGGTTCTGGGTCTGTCTTTTGGTCCAACTTAAAAAAGAAACAGTCTCATATTCACATAAATCTTTTTAACAAAAAACAAAAAAAAATGCATTTCAAAACAGTTTGCATTACAGTCAGAGATACAACAAAACATAGTCTGTGTACAGTCGGAAAAAATGACGTGTTCCCCTCCGTGATGAGACCATCTT
>NW_024612830.1:0-1334 GCF_008729295.1 Plectropomus leopardus
GTTAACAGAGATACCGTCGCTCCAAAGCGCTTTAGATCAAAACTTCAGATAGACTATAAAATCATCTTCCAGCACCTGCAGTCTTTGGTGTGCATTCACGCGACTTTAAATCCTTTATATATCCAACATCCCATCATCGCACTCCTCTCTGTGGGGAGTTTTCTAACTTCAGACTGTGAGAACAAACTGGAAATTCAGCACAGTTTTCTTTCTGCGGTGAAACGGCTCTAAACACTGAGTCACTGTGCCACACAGTCTTTTTAATAAGTTTCACAACAACAAATGATTCAGCGGTTTTTGTCAAAACTGAACACAATCGCAGAGCGAGTGTCTCACGCTCCGAACTGTCGATCACAATAGAAGCAGTTACTCGCTGAGTAAACAAAGGAATCGTGTTGGATCAGACTGTCCTCCACTGAACCGGGACAAAGACAGTCATGCAGGACTCTGTCCAAACTCTGTTTGGGTTCATGCTTAATTTGTGACATTTTCCTTGTAAAAAACGAGGGGTGGGACAAAATATCTTTATATTAAGAGGCATTCTCTTGCAGGGTGTTGTCAATACACTGATGCAAAATTATTTTTATTATTATTTATTATTCAGTTATTTCAAAAATGTTAAATAGATTAGAGTAAGAGTAAGTTACGCGTCTAATACAATCAATTCAGTGTCCTCTAAAATGTCTAAATTACTAAAAAAAATTAATCAAAATCAGCCCAAAATGCAGTTTAAATATGCAGACTACTGGTTTAAAAAAAAAAATCTATTTTGAAATTTTAAAATATCAGAATTGAACTAAGCATCCTCGATAACCTGCAAAACCAACCAGATAATGTCCACATTTCCCAGGAAGTTGCTGGCAATACATTTGATTATGCAAATGTATGCAAATTATCCAACATATGCAAGTTAGCATTTGGCAGTTTCTTAATATTTGGGTCCCAAACTAAACATTTATAATATAAAACTTCAGGGTACTCAACATTTCTTGGTTCACATAAGGGCTCCATACACTGACAGATAAACTCAATATTGATATTTTCATGAAGACGGGCGCTTTAAACATCCATGAAGCAATGAGCAACAAAAACAGAATTGACCCAAAGATTAGCAAGAAATCAGTGAAAAGTGCAAGAAAATTACAAAAAAAATTCTGATAATAGATGTAGAAGACTTTTTTTTAAAATTAAGGAAAAATGTCAAGTGAATTATATTCATAATCATCATGATTATATATTTAAAATTATTTTACAGAATTATTATCATTTTTAAGAATCTTTTCTGGGTCATTTCTTGCTTTGTATTTTTTCTTTTTTACATTCTCCCTTTTTTT
>NW_024612831.1:0-1705 GCF_008729295.1 Plectropomus leopardus
TTTTTTTTGTGCAAGAGGCAAATGTTGAAACTTCAGCTTAAAAGTGAAATATTCATGAACTTTTCTTTGATGCTAATGATGTTTTAAACTAAAATTAGCTCATGTCATTAGCAGCATCCATTAGCAGCCGTGAAAAGGGTCACAATCAACATGTTACCTAACTGATGATTACCTGGCTACAGGTTGGAGTGTTTGATGAATAACCACTTGTAATTTCTTGACGTTTGTGTTGACGCTCGTCCAGAGGGTGTGTGATCATTGGAGGGAAAAAATTAAAAGATAACAAGACCTCATGTCCTGAAAAACCGCTGTGAGCCGGACTGCGAGCGTGCCTGTCATGTTCCTCCAAGGCGGTGACGGCATGATGTGTGCATCTGAAGTGACAGCAGGCTGAAGCAAACAGATCTCCCATCTCCGTGACACTGACGGTACTCCTCCGCTGAGGGTATTTGGTTTACTCAGAGCAAGTTGGCCATGTTCATGAAGTTTCCTTCCTGAATGTTGACAGTGTCGTCTCCCAAAAGTTTATAAAATAAACACAAACTCTGAAAATGTAGGTTATGTGGCCGCTGTCTTTGCATTTTCTTAAGGATTTTCCTTTTGCCTCTGCCTGTTTTGTGTTGGGTGACTCATCATGCATATCAGTTGGAGGAGAGGCACAGTTGCAGAAACATACAGTGATACTGCATTTGTAATTTTATGCCATTCGCCACCTTTCTGTTTGGAACAGGATCCCATTTCTCAAAAGCATCTTAAAGGGGAGCTTCACAGATTGCACACATCAAAGTATGTTTGCATATCTTGGGAAGTACTTCTAGAAATGTGAAAATGTTATATAAAACCTTTTTTGTGGATAGGAAGGAAACCGCAAAACCTACGAATTGCCTCAAGTGATGTCACTTGAGTCACTAGTGTCATTTTCAGTTGATGCTGAAGACTACAAGCTGGAATATTAGGGGGGGAAAAAAGGTGTAGCTCATCTCTGCTTTAGCCCAGCAGCTCAAGGCTATACACTATTAGCTACTACTAGCATGATGCACCCAAATATCATCACACAACAGTCGAGTTGAACTGAGGATAATGTTAGCACCAGGTTCAGAAAAGGGAAGAGGAATACAAGGGGAAAGAAATCTGGTTCTGCTGTACTGACTTTTGATAGTGAAATTGAGATGGTCCCAGTCCATAGTGGAACTGATTATCTAAGTAACAAGCTCAGAAGCCCTGCTCATTGTGTTCTTTGGTAGAAATCTTAAGGTCTGTGGTACCCTAGCACTTGCCTCATGCTGGGTGTAGTGGGGTGTGGACAGAATGCCAACGTTTTTTAATTCCAAGTACATTACATACCAAAACTTGGTAAATGTCTTTCGGGTCTACATTTTACATGCTATGTATCACCCTGTGTTTCTACTCATTAGATGCATACAGTCATTTTCAAAATAAATTTACATTAAAACCCCTTTTATTTCTGTTTATTTCCTTGTGCAACACAAGCACTCGGTAAGGTTTTGGTAAAAATCATCCTGGTTTGGCCCAACATACATACAGGATATAAACAGCAGGCTGCTATATGAAAGCCTGGGGTGTGTTGGACTCATCCCCCCCACGTGCCTAGACTTCCCAGCCCCTTAGCAGCAGTATTTCAAACTGACACGTTTCAAACGTCGTATCATACTGCCACAACAGGTGTCATCCGGCCAACCTCTGG
>NW_024612832.1:0-1128 GCF_008729295.1 Plectropomus leopardus
TATTAATTATTTAATAAAATTTAATAATTCTCGTGTTGATATTCAGGAAAAACAGCGACATCTACCGACCATTTATGTGTATTACAACCAAAGCGGCTCATCCGGGTACTGCGGTCAGCTGATGAAAACACGGAAGCAGCGGCTGCTGGTGAAGTTGCTGCACCGTGAGGAGGAGAGCTGACAGAAACATGTTTTTATAAATTTATGAACCGGGTTTTGGTTGTTTTAATCGTTTCGACGCATCGGTAAAGTCTGAAGCTGGTTGTAAGTACCGGGACACGTTATTAACGGTCATTAAACGGCTGTTTCTGTCCGCTTTTAATGTTTTAAACGGTGCTACATGCTAACTTTAGCCTCCATAGAAGATGTAAAATATCGTAAAGAGATCTAAATTCATCGGTTAATTCACATATAAACTATGGTGAAAGAAGTATTACTATGTTTTCCTTCAATAAAAGCAGTAAAACCACAGTAACGCGGGAAATAGTCTGCCCTGCATTTAATTTTTATTTATTTATTCAACTAAAAGACAACACATGATATAATACAGAGATTTTCACAGTAAATGTACACATTTATCAGTCAGCATAATTACTGCAAATTGTTTACAAACAAAAAAAAATTAACAAAAGACCCTAACTTTTTTATAAATACATTTCTAAAGCTATTTTTTTTGTGTGATTTATGATAAATATATTACCAAGTTGGCCATTGCATTTTTTTGTTTTTGAAAGAAATCACACCAGTTTTCTCCTGTTTAAGATTTAACTGTTTGTGAAAATGCGTCTGAAAACAGAAGAAAACTGATGTCGCTCCAGGTTTCAAAGGGTTAATCAAATGAAACCTAATCAAACCAAAATAGACCAAATCACAGGCTGAGGTATTATTATTGGGGCCGATATTTGGCATTTTGCAGATTATTTGTATTGACATTTTATTTTAATGATCGCTGATAAAATTAATTAAAAAGTAAAAAGTGCAAAGAAAGTTTCAACATGGGAGGAACTTTTACTTTGTAAAACCTCAGAGAGCTACTTCTGTATTTCATTTTTTTTAAAATTAAATTTTCACTCTCTTGTTTGTGTGACACGACACGTAAGTTTACACACCGTAATAAACTGAATTTTC
>NW_024612833.1:0-4733 GCF_008729295.1 Plectropomus leopardus
TAAAACAATTCTATAATGTTATGTTAAAATTCAATAATGTTTAGTAACAACTGTTGAATGTTGATATGTGTTTCCTGTATAAGACAGCTTTAGGATGTATCAAATCTATTTTACCCGGTGTATATTTAGACTTTAGGACAGTGCACAGACATCGACCCCCTCAGTAGAGGAATGTAAAAATACTTCTTTGGTGACCAACTTTGCATGGGTACAGGTTAGTCAAGGTCAGACATAGGTAACATAAACACTAAACAAAATATATTTTTGAATGGTTAATCATTGTATATATATTTGTACATAAGATATTTCAATAGACTGCACACAAACCTACATTGTGGATACTGTAGGGCAATAATTACAAAAACAACAGCTGATCTAAAAAAAATCAGTAAAGCTGTTCATTCGCAATGAATACTATATTTTAAAGTGATTATATGGACTCTAAAAACAATATGGTATCATAGAGATATTGTCACTGTAGGTGGTACCAAATTCTGGCCCAACCCATGGACCATTATGATTCTTGTACATTTGAGCATGTATGGTAACATCTGCTCCAGCTGAGAGCATCAGTAGCACTGCTCAGCTTCCCAGAGTGCACAGCATGATGGGAGATGTGATTTCATTACAGTCTAAAGTAAACACGATCATATAAAAAAGAAGAAAAAACCAAGTGCCTGGGGTCCTGAGAAGCACAGCAGTCTGCTCATCCACCCCGCCTGATCAAAAGAGACCAACGCAGCTCTGTTACAGCTCGGGGCTCTTCTTCTTCTCTTCTCTTGTTTGGACGGCAGGTGTCTTGCTGAGTGCTTGGAGGTATTTGACTCTCACAATGTGTCCACTGCTGTGCAGAAACCGTCATTCTTCCCACAGGTGTTGTGTTTTTGGGGGAACACTAAAAAAAGCAGGGTTAAGTTCAATTGAGAGAGTAGGACATGGAGGGAGAAGCTAGTAATCAGTCCACTTATACTTTTATTCTTCAGCATGTTTTAAGTTGACGGGTCCATGAGCCATATTTAATCAACAAATTCTGGCAAAAGTGCTTTTCCTAAACAGGTCAGTAATAATAATTTTTTTAAAAAAAGAAAAAGACCCCTTTTCTTCTCAAAAGTTCTGTTGATGTGACACTAACACACTGTGAGAAAATCCACAACAGTTAAGCTGTAACATGAGAAAGTTTGCTCCAGCTGGTGGACAGTGATTTGTTTCAGCGTGACGGTTTCCAGCATGGTGACTGGTGCACAAATGTTCTCATTTTACAGCTCAACAGTAGACTAAAATATGTTTCTGAAAACATTTGAGGCAAGAAATAGGCAGAATCTTGACCCATATTTGCTGCCTAGTTTGATATTTTGACCAAAATTCATGAGCAGTGATTGACATGATTGCCAGCTGCATCAGGGACTCCTCAGCTCTGATTGGTTGTTTTCCACATGTGCAGTGGATTCTTGCAAATGCCATTGGAAGCACTACGAGGAGGCAGAGAAACAATTCTGATATAAAGGTCTTATTTTCAAAGAAATACACTGTAAGAAACACTGCAATTTGTTTCCAGTGTGCTTTATTTATTTGCTTATTTATATTCTACATTCAATTATTCAATATTACACAAGAAAACTTGAAAAAAAACTATCATAAATTCAATTAAACAAGTATTCAAAATCACAAAGCTTTTCCATTTCCTTTTGGAGCAGCCAGCAACTGAGTGACGGACATTCATCCACCTTCCCGATGGGACAAAAAAAAAAGCACCGGCTGACGTCGTCCCTGCTGTTGTTGGCTCTCCATCAAGCTCAACTGTGCAAGTGTGAATGTGAAATCCTGTTTGTCTCCCCTGAAAGAAATCCCACCTTGATAAAAGCTTTGCACTTCAAGTACAGGCTGGTGTTGAACCAGTAAATACATTAACATAAGAATCCACTTCAGTCATAAACATGAATCATTCATAGGTAGTATTCTGTTGTTCGTTATGCCTTCATGGAAGGTGAGAGGGCGACTCCAAACTGCCGAAGCGAAGGCGAGCTAGTGGCACGAGCACTTACCGAAGGCAATCCAGTCTACAGTGAAAGTGTACCAGAGGTGTGGCCTGAATATAGTATTCAGTCATTGAGATATTCTCACTTTTCGGGGGATTAACAGTATGCAGTGTTGTGTTATATACAAAATAAATTAATGCGGGGTGACTTCAACAAAGTTTACATGTATTTTTTTACCTTATGTTCAAGAAAGAAAAACATTTTATAAGACTTGTAAATGAAAAGAAAGAAAAAAAATCTGTATTCACAAAAATATATTATTCAAATAATAGCATTCAGTCTATGAGTTGTTTGCTAAATCTTGAAGAAATAGGCCAAAAGGTGCAAAGCATGCAACAAACCAGGAGAATATGCAAAATTGATCACTGTCAGGGGGAGGATAACAGCCTCTGTTTGACGCTAAACTGCTGATTTTCAGTTTCTCTTCACCTTTTCAGTGGTACATGTGGAAGTTGTAGGTGTAGATTCAGGTCTTTAGTCTCTAATACTGTGGAGTCATTATTGTGACAGGTCACTCTGCACACCACTGTAGAAAGAGCGAGTCCTCACTGGTTCAGTCTGAAGTTTTGTGCTCCACAGGACAGCAAGCATGCTAACAGATAATTTTGTGCCTTGATGGCAGCATTAAAAAAGTCTGTTTTTCTCAGGTCAGAGCTATAAGCTGCGGTGCAAAGCATGAGATGCAAGTGTAGTCGTCCAGTAGCCTTACAGGTAAAGCAGCATTGGTCCAGTGTTGAGCTCCATGGCCCTACATTGTCAAAAGGCATGCTGAGGGCCTCACGGTGTTTCTGTGTGGGGAAAAAAGAGGAAAAAAAGCAGATTTTGGATTTTAAGCTTGCAAGCATCCAGATGGTGATGAACAAATGCTTCAGAGAAATTAATACCTGTTTTTTAAAATATTTATCTTACCTGTCTAGCTCTCTGGAGAAGGAGCATGTGTGGAGTGGCACTTGTTTTTCTGCAATGACAGAGGATCCACTGAATTAGTGCGCAGGCACAAATGACTGAATGAACGTAGACATTTGTGCCAATCTAGTAGTACCATTTAACTCTTATTATTATTATTATAAGCATCATTATGAATGGAGTCTACACTAACATAAAAGTGCCAAACCTACACAGACTGAGCTTTATGGAGTCTTGAATTACTGTAGAACTTTAAAATACATATCTACAATCAGTTGATCAAAACTGATTAATTGAATAATGCCTAAAAATTGAGTGTCAGAGTTGTCCTGGTGGCCTTGGGGATAATAATCATGCAATTTCAAAACAGATCGAGCCTCTGAGGTCAAAGGCCAATATTTTAGGGTTTCTGGTGAGCCAACGGATATCAGGATTAAGACACTGGTCATCATTTACAGCTCGAATAGCAACTTGAAATGCGAGAATGGCGTTGTTAGATATTTCTACTAATCTGGATAAACAGATATCCACATGAGAATGTAGATAAATTAGAAAAGAATCTAATAAAAAACAAAATCATTGTTAAGCAATAGTCAGTTTGTTCCGGGATTGAATTTCGACCATTGCATTCCATGTCTTTGATCTGCACAGACTGTTTGCCTGCAGGCAACCAACGCCAACTCAAGCTCGACTGATCAGTACTACTCGAATTATAGATGGAAACCAGAACACTTTTAATACCAAAATCTTGTCCTGTTTCCAACAGATTCTACTGAATTAAGCTAATAAAACAGAACGTTTAGTAAACTTAACAATAAGATATAAAGTAAACATAAAATTAAGATAAATATTTATATTTACTGACATCTTTTTAGGCAATTGGTTTCCTCGATTTAAAAAAAACCCTTTTTTACAGTGTATGGTTTTGCATGGAGCTGTTCACTGCTGTGGTAATCATGAGTTTGCTTTGACAAAAACAGCTGTGTTTAAAGGTGCATTATGGTGGTGTTGAGGACATTACCTTCTGGTTGAGTCGATAGTGCAGACTCCGGTCTGACAGCCAGGGGTGTCTGAGGGACTCTGCTGCACTCATCCTCCAGCTCTTGCTCTTCACCAGCAGAAGGGTGATGAAGTCTTTGGCCTCATCAGAAATGTCTGTGAACTCCTCCTCCTCAAAGTTCCACTGACAGGCCAGGATGTTGTTCAGTGTCTCGTTGTCATCGTCCCCCAGAAACGGAGACAAGCCACTGAGCCTAAACCCAGAGGAGACAGAAGTCAGAGATGCTTCTGTGTGTCTTTTTATATACATTATATATAACAGTATGAGCAACCACAACCCACAGCATGTAAGTGATGACGCCAAGGCTCCACATGTCTGTGGGGAATGAAACAAACTCATAGTTGATGACTTCAGGAGCTAAAAATTCAGGTGTTCCGAAGTTGACCCTCAGCTTCTCCCTGGGCTTATACCTGTCAGAGAAATAAAAAACATAAGGTGAGGATGTAACTGGGGCTGAGAAAGTCCTGTCATGACAGGTCAAAGCTTTTAACTGTAAATAGATGATAAGTTTTACCTCCTGGCCAGGCCAAAGTCGATGATTTTAATCTTGTTAGTGGCTCTGCTGACACAAAGAATGTTCTCAGGCTGAAAAAGAACAAAAGAGAAGGATTACAACTCGACTCGACTCAGTTCGACTGCTTGTTATGTTTACTGTTATTTTTATTTTTTCAGGTAAATTTCTTTTTATTACTGGGGCATCCTGTCATCCAAAATGAGTCTTTTAAAAGCCT
>NW_024612834.1:0-1807 GCF_008729295.1 Plectropomus leopardus
ATGAGCACAGAGAAATCCCTTTTTTTGATATTCCCCGTATACATCCATGTTTTTTTGAGTAATCCAGGTTGTATATTTGTATGGTGTTTACCTGCTACATAAACACATAAACGGGATATTTAAAAAAAAACATTTTTATAATTTAATCATGTCCATGTAAACACACTCAATGAAAAATGTGTTTTAGTCATTCTTCATTAATTAAGATTTAAAAAAAAAAAAGATTTGGAGCTGTCATTGCTATAAATATCTTATAATATCTATATTGTGTGTTCAACAGCGCATGATAGTCAGGGCGGGCTGTGGCCAGGATTTCAGAAATACTCGGGTTTTAACAACATAGAGAAAATCTCTAAAAAGTTTATTTTAATTTCTTTATCTAATTTAACAAAGCTGTGGATTTTGTGCATATTTCTTCTACTCATTCCAGGAAACTTCCCAGGAAATTATGAGGAAAGTACAGATTCGTAAAATAAATTGTCATGGTTTTAAATCCTTTAAAACCGTTTTTACATGCACTGTCCTGCCAGGAATTATATTTTAATGCCAAAATTAAGCAAATTTAAACTGACCAAGTCTAAAAGAAATTACTTGAGAAAACTGTTTTTAAATTTAGTAGTCCAAAACACCAAAGTCATGTGATTTGGCCTCGAGTCACGAATTTAATGACTTTTGACTCAATTCCATCAAAAAAGACTTTTAGCTCCACCTGGACCTTAACACCGAAGACTTGTGACTTCACGTGGAGTTGAGCCAGTTGATTTAAAAATACTTGATAGGCTGCATTCCCTCAAGCCCAAATATTTAGCTCCCCAAACAAATGGCAGTATGCAAATCACGTGGGATGCCGATGCACAACTTCCGACTGTTCTACATTTGAAGTCGCACAAAGAACAGTGAGTCTCGTGATGCTTAGCTGCCGATTATTATTACCCAAACAACTTTTTGACAAACTTGTTTTACCAAATAATGCAAATTTTAAAAAGCATCCAGGATTTTTGTAAATTTAAAATTGGCATGACTTCTCCTGAAGAGCATATTATGACTTGTTTAGAACTCTTAATATAATGATTTTAGATTTGACTTAAAAAATCAAAAATGACTTTACAACTCAGTTTGGCCTTAAACACCAAAGACTCGTGACTTCACATGGACTTGAGCCATCTGTTTAAAAAAATACTTGAGAGGTTACATTCTCCCAAGCCCCAAAGATTTAGTTCACCTACAGACAAATTGTAGTATGCAAATCATGTGGGTCAAAAAAACAGACGCCGACGCACAACTTCAAACTTTGTTCTACCTTTGAAGTCGCAGCGTAAACTATAAGTCAAGACTAATATGAACATAGGTTCATGACTTGTTTTGGGACTCGAAACTTAAAGTTTAGGACTTGGGATTTGAGACTTATGGCTTGTGAAACAATGACTCGGTCCTACGTCTGTTCAACACTCCCATCTGGGCTGCTAAAAGGCTGAAATTCACATAGAAATACCACTGACGTGACCTCAGTGTCATCAGTAGTAGGTATGAGCCCGATGATAATGACAAATGATGGAAAGAACAGAAAGATGATCGTTAGGTCGACTATGCTAAACCTGAATAAATGACTGCAGTTACAGTGTCGTCATTGTTTTCGGGAAAGCACCATCATTGCACCACATGCTGACTCTGTGTCACTCTAACTTGCACGTACGAACACTTGATCATTTGTTACCACATAACAGAAATATGAGCTTTTTTTGTCTTTTCCTGTTTACTGGTCATTGGTCATCGGATTTGACCTTTAACCTTTTAATGTTCCCACACA
>NW_024612835.1:0-3856 GCF_008729295.1 Plectropomus leopardus
GTTATCTTGCCATTTAACTCTTATTTACAGCTTAAGTATATTACTTTTTATCTTTTATTACTACTACTACCATTTTATCTATTCATTTGTTTATTTACTTTTTTAAAAATATCTTTCTATTTATAGGTTTAATTCTGCCTCTGGTGTTTCTTCACTTAAGGTTAAGTCTTCATTGGTTTTACCTTAAAGAGCACTTTATGTCACAGTCTGTTTGTATGAAATGTACTATACAAATAAAGTCTGATTGACTGATTGATTGATATTGAACAAATTAAAAATTTGAGGTTAAAAAATTCAGAAAACAGCAAAACTATGACCATTCGGCCTGCTCAATGATCATTTTTACAAATACGTCTCTCTTGGTTCAATTTCTTACCATCCACACTACGATAACAACACAAGCTGTGAAGGGGATGAGAGCCAGAAGCAAGGGAGTTCTCTTCGACCAGCTGTACTCACGGCCCTCCTCCTGACCTCCTGGAAGAAAGAAATATTATTGAAAAATTTCCAGACTACAGTTACGCCTTAGAAATCTGATATGCCAATCCTCTTGGTCTTTATTTATGGAACAAGTAGTAAGGATTCTGGTTGTTCTGTCACTCAAAAACACTCACTTTGGTTCCCTTTTGAGATGTCAAGGCCTTAGAACTACTCTAACAAGACCTAGCTGCATTATATTCACATTTAATGCTCATATAATACTTTAATTACTCATATTGGCTGCATTCAACGTTACATATCTGGTTCCTATCCTCAGCTGTGTGTCCTTGACCCCAAATCAATATCTGCCCACTAGTAGGCCACTAAGCTGCCTTAGTTGTTGAGGCAACCATTAAAAATTAAATATGAATGACTGTACCTGGTGTCTGTTGTGGATTAAAACACGGTGGTGGCTTGCACGAGAAGCCGGATGTTCCTTGAGAGGCGGCATGTAAGATGTCTTTGATGTAGTCAAAGTAACGACCTGACATTAAGCTCCCTTCCTGATAGTGACACTGGAAGACTTGCATCGCCGTTTCCTGGGAAATCAGACAACAAGCAATCCCGAAATAACTCAATTATGCAATTAAATGTGCAAAACAGTCTCTGAAAGTCAAAACAAAAATATTACACACTCCTCCTTATTGCTGAGTGCTTGTTTGCACAATTCATCGTGATTATTTACCAGTTCCTCATGGTCAAAAGTGAAGCGTAAACTCTTCAGCATCGCAATGAAGACAAGGATGTTTTCTTTGTTGGAGGAGATGGCACCAAACATGCTGGCAAGCTTTCGAAGACTTTGCTCCAAAGGATAGATATTCAACACCACCCAGCACGTGCCAGCCTGGAGACGGAGGCATCAAAGGAAAGATCATCCTTTGCTCAAAATGAAATCACATTAATTCTGCTTTCACGTCTTCATACGTACCACTTCTTTGGGAATGTAACTAACAGGAATCTCATAATCAGAGGGGATATTCTGCTTCTGTAGTGGCGATAATGACAGAGAAAGATTTTGTAACATAATATCAGTGATATGTTAACATATGGATGTGATATGTGACTGTGTGACTGTGATATGTATCAAGCCTGTAGCAACTCTCACCAATAATGACAGCTTGCTCACATCATCAGTTATCGGTGTCCCAAATTTTCCGGAGCAGAGATTCAAATTTGTGAATAGACTCAAGAGGAGACAAGGTGCTTTCAAGATCTAAAAAGACAGAAAAACAAGAAAAACTAATGATGCAGCATATTTCTAATAAAAAATGTTTAACTGCTATTTAACTGAGGATGCTTTAATGTGTTTCAGCATAATCCTAATTTACATTAATCCAGTAACACTTTCACACCTGGAGGCTGACCCATGAAACCACACTTGACGCCCACAGTCTGCTCAGTAGTACCAGGATCGTATCTTTCACTTTCTCCACCCGCATTTTCTGATGCAAGGTAGGGGTGGGGGTCCTGATTTTTGTTTCTAAACATGCATAGAAAGTACCGGATTTTCCTATAGGTGACATAGACAACCAACCTCCCACCCCAAAAACACTTGACAAAAAAGCAAAGCTTTTCACACATCCTGTATTGTCTTATTGTTTGTTATTTGTTATAGTTGTTTAAAATAAGGATCCAATTTAATGTAGTATTTTGCTTTGTTTTACTTTGTTACCAAGGATGCAGCTGACTTTCTTTAAAAAGAAAAACATTTTCTACTCATTATATCAAATGTCCTCCAGTTTTTATCCAAAGACGAGCTGCAATCCTTAATCGACTACTTGATTATTAAAACAGAATACTACAGCTATTTTGATCAGCTGGAACTTTTGATCGTTTTAAAGCAAAAAATGCCAAATAAATGGTATTTCAACTCAACAAATGTGAATATTTACATTTTTAATCAAAGCAAAAATATGAAGGTCAATAGGAAAAAAATGCTTAGTTGCAGCCCTAACCAGGGGCGTAGGGTTTGTTTCAATATGGGGCGGGGGGGCACACACATGAAATGGGCGTTCTCCGCCAACACATTTTGAGCATCACACACTTAATTACCTGCATTCTAGCAAATTTTTACGCACAGATCGGTGCCTTTTCTGGATCAATTTGTGGTATAAAATTTCATGTTCTAAATAATGAGGGGGGCGTATTCCCTGCGCCCCTTCTGAAAGATTCACCTATGACTTATGGCCTCAACCCAAACTCTCTGGACACTGGATGCATTTTACCCCTGAAGTCATAATAAAAAGGATCCACTTTAACCCCGTTTCAGCACATGGCCAGTTTCCCAGTGGTGATAAGTGGCTGTAATGACCACAACTCACACTAAAGAGATATGATTTTAGATGCAAAATAAGAAACGAGGTCAAAGTTGCCAGGGGGATGGGCAGGAATGTGGTAAGGAATCTTCATTCTGGTAAAATGCTTAGCAGCAGAAAGACGTGCATGCACACCATGAGCACTTGAGCATCTCGATCACTTCATATACTGAGTGAAGGCAAACAGCGTCCATGTGCCCTTCGATTTCACTCCCCCTTTTACAAGGCTGCAGCTCCAGCGGACAAGGAGCACTTACAGTCGACCTCTTAACACATTAATATAACCCTTAGTTAATGCAACAATGATGTAACTCATGAAGAATGTATCCTTAATTATGAGTACTTTAATTTTTCATACTCAACTCTATTTTTAAATGCTACAGAAATATTATTTAACTGTATTTACACTTTTAGTCAACAATTTGTGTACTTTTTTCACTATTAAAAAAATGAATCAAAGTCTCCAGAAATTAAATTGGCTAAATTTCATTTGGATAGATCTGATGTCAAACAATTGTATTTCATTGCAATAATAAAGCTGAAAAGGCACAAAGACTATACAAACAATGTGATAATTTTTTACTCTAAATACAAATATTTTGCTATTTAACAAGCACAACTACAGTGTGTCAGTCTATACACTTACCACACACAACTAGTGTATAAAAGCAAAGAAATTACTTACTGTCTTCCTCATATGGAGCAAGAATCCGTGGCTGCTTTTATCCAGTGCATGAAATCAAAGTGTTTTCAGTTCAAAGACAGAGCTCATTGTGTGTATGTGAGTGATGTCCGAGCGTGTAGTGAAACTTGAAGAGGGGCTGGCAGACTGCTGCTTTCCCTCCAGACAGATTGGTGAAGTCTTTTTGACGCGGTGGAGAGGCCGCCTACAGGCTGAGTCACTGTGTCACACACTGACGCTGTCTGAGACTTTTTCCATAAACTCCCACGGATCAATTTGTTCGTCAAGAGAAAGTGGGCGCTTGTTCTAGAGGGAATATTTCGCTTAGAATATGTCAAGGTTATTCCCCAAGCTGTTGTTTAGAAAGTGAAAATAAGAC
>NW_024612836.1:0-1219 GCF_008729295.1 Plectropomus leopardus
ATGGAGCTGAAAGCGAAAAATCAGTATCGGCAGTGACGTCTGTCAACGTGACTGATATATGAGTCAGGCCGATATTTTTTTTATTTCGACAGACACATCTGCTGATCATGGTTTTTCCTGTTTCCGGACTGCTTCACCTGATTTATCAGCCAAAAGCATATATCATTCAACTTTTTGTGCCTTATTTTGTTCTGAAATATTACAATCATTGTCTAAACTGCATGATATTGCCAAATAATATTTCATGGCATAAATAAAATCAAATATCAGCTAATATTTGACTTTCCTATTCCAGTTCCTTAGTTTCTACTTTCTGACTCTTGCACTGAACCTGTTCATTTTCCTATTTTCACTTCTTATAATTTCAACTTCTACCACCACCCAACTTCCTGTCTCTCAACTCAACTTCCTGTCTTTCAACTTAACTTGTTGTAACTTGACTAACGTTCCTGTCTCATAGCCCAACTGCCTATAACTTGACTGATTTTCCTGGTTCTTTATCTAACTCTTTGTCTTTCCCCCAGCTTCCTGTCTCTTGACTGTCCTGGCTGTCTCTCAACCCAACATCATGTATTCGACATTTCCATTAGCTTTGTGCTAGCTCTGTGCTGCTAATGACATCAATCTTCAAAATTCACTTGTTCCAAGTAAGACTTGAACCAGTGACCTCAGGCACACTGAGCACCTGCTTTACCCACTGAGCCAAACCTCCTGATAGCTGACATGTTTCGACGTTCCCTTTAGCTCTGTGCTATGACAGCAGTCTGAAAAAGTCACCTGTTTCAGGTAAGACTTGAACCAGCGACCTCAGGCACACGACACACCTGTTTTAACCACTGAGCCAAACCTCCTGATAGCTGACGTGTTTCGACGTTCCCTTTAGCTCTGTGCTAAGACAGCAGTCTGAAAAAGTCACCTGTTTCAGGTAAGACTTGAACCAGCGACCTCAGGCACATGACTCCCCTGCTTTACTCACTGAGCCAAACCTCCTGCTAGCTAACATGTTTCGACGTTCCCTTTAGCTCTGTGCTAAGACAGCATTCTGAAAAAGTCACCTGTTTCAGGTAAGACTTGAACCAGCGACCTCAGGCACACGGCACACCTGTTTTAACCACTGAGCCAAGCCTCCTGATAGCTGACATGTATTGACGTTCCCTTTAGCTCTGTGCTATGACAGCAGTCTGAAAAAGTCACCTGTTTCAGGTAAGACTTGAACCAG
>NW_024612837.1:0-2466 GCF_008729295.1 Plectropomus leopardus
TCTGAAAATGAGGCCCATTGACATATTTCACCTTCTACACCATCGAAGGGATGTTAGATTACTTTGTTCAGGTTTTGCATGAATACTGAAACTGATGCTTCACCAAGCTTTATTTACAACATTAAAAGACACATGCTTTAAACTGTTGGAGATGAACTTCATTTGATAACAAAGGGTCATTGTGTCAGACCAATGAAGAAATGTAAACAGCAGCTCTGACAATGAGGCCAAATGACATGTTTCACTTTCTGAATGTGTTGTCCTTAAACAACAATGAAAAGTCCATCCTTCGAGCCGGAGTTGAACCAGCGACCTAAGGATAACTGCTATTTTCAACCTACAGTCCTCCGCTCTACCAACTGAGCTATCGAAGGGATGCTCTAGGCTCCTTTGTATAGCTTGTGTATGGATGCTGAAACTGATGCTTCACCAAAGTTAATTCTGGAAATGTACAAAGCATCCTCTTAAAACTATAGAACTGCACTCGACCACAAAGACGTTGCCGTCAACAAGGGTCAGTGTGTCGCACCAAATCAAGCAATGAAACCTACAATTCTGACAACGACCCCCACTGATATATTTTATCTTCTGAATGTTTTTTGTCATTACGGACCAATGAAAAGTCCATCCTTCGAGCCGGAGTTGAACCAGCGACCTAAGGATAACTGCTATTTTCAACCTACAGTCCTCCGCTCTACCAACTGAGCTATCGAAGGGATGCTCTAGTCTCCTTTGTATAGCTTGTGTATGGATGCTGAAACTGATGCTTCACCAAAGTTAATTCTGGAAATGTACAAAGCATCCTCTTAAAACTATAGAACTGCACTCGACCACAAAGACGTTGCCGTCAACAAGGGTCAGTGTGTCGCACCAAATCAAGCAATGAAACCTACAACTCTGACAACGACCCCCACTGATATATTTTACCTTCTGAATGGTTTATCATTATGGACCATGGAAAAGTCCATCCTTCGAGCCGGAGTTGAACCAGCGACCTAAGGATAACTGCTATTTTCAACCTACAGTCCTCCGCTCTACCAACTGAGCTATCGAAGGGATGCTCTAGTCTCCTTTGTATAGCTTGTGTATGGATGCTGAAACTGATGCTTCACCAAAGTTAATTCTGGAAATGTACAAAGCATCCTCTTAAAACTATAGAACTGCACTCGACCACAGAGACGTTGCCGTCAACAAGGGTCAGTGTGTCGCACCAAATCAAGCAATGAAACCTACAATTCTGACAACGACCCCCACTGATATATTTTATCTTCTGAATGTTTTATTGTCACGGACCAATGAAAAGTCCATCCTTCAAGCCGGAGTTGAACCAGCGACCTAAGGATAACTGCTATTTTCAACCTACAGTCCTCCACTCTACCAGCTGAGCTATCGAAAGGGATGTTTTAGTTTCCTTTGTATAGCTTGTGTATGGATGCTGAAACTCATGCTTCACCAAAGTTTATTCTGGAAATGTACAAAGCATCCGCTTAAAGTTGTAGAACTGCACTCGACCACGACGTTGCCGTCAACAAGGGTCAGTGTGTTGCACCAAATCAAGCAATGAAATCTACAACTCTGACAACGACCCCCACTGATATATTTTACCTTCTGAATGGTTTATCATTACAGACCATGGAAAAGTCCATCCTTCGAGCCGGAGTTGAACCAGCGACCTAAGGATAACTGCTATTTTCAACCTACAGTCCTCCGCTCTACCAACTGAGCTATCGAAGGGATGCTTTAGTTTCCTTTGTATAGCTTGTGTATGGATGCTGAAACTCATGCTTCACCAAAGTTAATTCTGGAAATTTACAAAGCATCCTCTTAAAACTATAGAACTGCACTCGACCACAAAGACGTTGCCGTCAACAAGGGTCAGTGTGTCGCACCAAATCAAGCAATGAAACCTACAACTCTGACAACGACCCCCACTGATATATTTTACCTTCTGAATGGTTTATCATTACGGACCATGGAAAAGTCCATCCTTCGAGCCGGAGTTGAACCAGCGACCTAAGGATAACTGCTATTTTCAACCTACAGTCCTCCGCTCTACCAACTGAGCTATCGAAGGGATGCTCTAGTCTCCTTTGTATAGCTAGTGTATGGATGCTGAAACTAATGCTTCACCAAAGTTTATTCTGGAAATATACAAAGCATCCGCTTAAAGTTGTAGAACTGCACTCGACCACAGAGACGTTGCCGTCAACAAGGGTCAGTGTGTCGCACCAAATCAAGCAATGAAACCTACAATTCTGACAACGACCCCCACTGATATATTTTACCTTCTGAATGGTTTGTCATTACAGACCATGGAAAAGTCCATCCTTCGAGCCGGAGTTGAACCAGCGACCTAAGGATAACTGCTATTTTCAACCTACAGTCCTCCGCTCTACCAGCTGAGCTATTGAAGGGATGGTTTAGTTTCCTTTGTATAGCTTGTGTATGGATGCTGAAACTCATGCT
>NW_024612838.1:0-1485 GCF_008729295.1 Plectropomus leopardus
TTTCACTACAGTATAAAAACTCAATAATAACTGTCAAGGATCTTAGACAAAACAACTGTCTTTTGTAGATCACATTTCCCCGACATACACAACATGCTAACGTTTTCAGTATAAACCTATGGCATTTTACATTGCAGACATTAGCTTAGCAGCTAGCGGACTTTTCCTCTACGAATACGGACTTTCAGTCTGCATGCACGTTTTTTTTTTTCTGTTAGCATGTTGTGTATGTCAGGGAAATGTGATCTACAAAAGACAGTTGTTTTATCTAAGATCCTTGACAGTTATTATTGAGTTTTTATACTGTAGTGAAAAGATCTTGTTGGTAGTCCACGTTTTGAGGATGTTGGGAGAAGNATAAATATATATATATATAAAAAATGTTCAAACCATGATCTTTTTTCCCTAAAACTTCAGGGCTGTCTGACTTGAAGACAAACTTCTCCCAACATCCTCAAAACGTGGACTACCAACAAGATCTTTTCACTACAGTATAAAAACTCAATAATAACTGTCAAGGATCTTAGATAAAACAACTGTCTTTTGTAGATCACATTTCCCTGACATACACAACATGCTAACATTTTCAGTATAAGCCTATGGCATTTTACATTGCAGACATTAGCTTAGCAGCTAGCGGACTTTTCCTCTACTAATACGGACTTTCAGTCTGCATGCACGTTTTTTTTTTCAGTCAGCATGTTGAAACAGAGCAGCTAATGTAACCTTAGCAAGAAGTCAGTGAAGTCACCTGGCATGTATGTCGTGTTTTCTCAGTATGGCTTTTGTTTACATATGACGTGCCATCTGTTGACTCGCAGTTTGTCCAAAAACAAAACATTTCTATACTGATGATTTATTCCTGAGTAAATAATAGTAATATATCCTCATCATCTTTCTTTGGCTGCCCGCCCATCTGCCAAACGCTGTGTGACGTGACTCAGACTTTCAAAAATAAGGACGTGCCTGAAAGATGATGATATGGATCGATGTTTACACTTTGCATCGATGTTACGTTATTGTTGCTCATTTAATTGATATATCGATGCAGATTGATGGATCGTATGTGTGTGTGTGTGTGTGTGTGTGTGTGTGTGTGTGTGTGTATATACTTTTAATATCATATTCCATTTCTACTATATATCCCATGGATGTATTATAGTAAATATAATCCCCCCCAAATCCTACACACTGGACCTTAAAATAACTAGGGCTGAGTTATTGTTGAATTTTAATATTAAATGCCTCTTTAAAACATGATTTACTGAAGAGTCTTCTACTGAAGCACTGCAGTTCAGCTCTCATGTCTATTTGATAAAGTTACATTTTAAATACTGCATGTTTTTACAGTACACAGTAGTATAGCATATTACTAGGAAAAACACTAAAAGCCCATTTTCTGACTGGGATCAACTCCAGTTAAATATTTCATCATGTTATTTAGAGTTCACAAATATAAAGATAAATAAGTGATAATCATAATCA
>NW_024612839.1:0-1391 GCF_008729295.1 Plectropomus leopardus
ACCAAATTTACCATCATAACTTTATATTAAAAAATATAGCTACACAGTGCTAAAATATATTGACATTTAAATGAATGCAGTTGCTTTCCAGCCATTTAAATCCATGCATACGTGGAGGTAAATATGCCCAAACAGAGTTACAAACTAACTGTTTCCATGAACACAAAATATAGGAAAACATTATTCAGTATGTTCAGTTTAGTTGGTTTATTTTCTTATTTCCTTGAGAAATAAATTTAGTCCATACTACATCAACTTTCATCAAAAGAAAAAAAAAGTGAAAGACTTTGCTGACTCTTTACCAAGATACAAAGACTTTACTAAGATACTTTTTTTGTTTTGTCATTTTGTTATAGTGCAGTAATTTAGGTACTTTTCAAAATAAAATATCTTTGGCAATTTTTCTGTAACCTTTCAATTTTAATTTTATATTCTTGTGTTATAATATTCAGAAGTACAAAACTTTATATAAGTGTAAAACTACTCAGTGGTTAAAATTATTCTGATTCTGGTTCTTATTTTAAAATGTGTTATTGCTATTTCTAAATATGAGGAAATGATTTGAGTATTTATTTTGTGGAAGCTGGCTCTTCTGCTATACCTTAAAATACGACTACCACTACTACTACTACTACTACTAGTACTCCCTGTCAGCTCAATTGAACTGCATCATATTTGATTTAGTCGTGTCATGTGATCACACAAATCCTCATCAGAAACGATATGTCTATTGTATTATTATCATTAAAGGGATCAAAAGCTTCACCTGGAGTTCAGACCACCACTCTCTCTCTCATGGCAACGGCGCTGGTGGGAGGAGCACACATGCTACTCAGAGCTCCATCATTGTCTCAGTCTATCATGATGATTCATCATTAGTCACCATCATCAGTTTTGATGGTTCACTCAGATGATGGAGGATGAGCTCGATAAAAAGATGGGGTCAGAAGTCGTGGAGGCACGCTGGTTGTTTTTCTGCGGCAGAGCAGGGTCTGTGCGCAGGGTGAGCGTCGTGAAGGGCCAAGCTGGCAATTATAATCAGGCAGGAGCAGAAATTACAGCCATACCTATGTGATTGCACACTATCGTGTTTCAGCGAGGACGGCTTTTTAAGGGCCTGGAAAATACAAAAAACTCCAGCGGCCCTCTGAGTCCGGAGCCTCTCTGATAGTACAGAGTGTATTATATGCTGCTAACACACGCTCGGCTGTACAGATGATACACAGTGGACAGGAGGATCTGAAAGGCAGCACTTTTTTATCAAGTTCACTCAGGGTATATGTAGGCCAGCGTGTGCCAGAAAGTGCAGCGGCCCTTCAGCTATAGGACATTATTATTATGGTGGTGACTGTCTCTCTCTCTCTCGCTCACTCGCTCTCTTGCTCTCTCGC
>NW_024612840.1:0-5253 GCF_008729295.1 Plectropomus leopardus
TTTAATATGAAATTCTAGTAAATATATATATAGTTTTGTTGACGTTTTTCCCTAGTTTTAAATTATTTTTCCAACCCCCTTTTTATTCCCACCTATTTTATCATTTACTTGTCACCTTTTTCTAATTTCTATATATTTGTTGGACATTTCTTGTAAAGTCGGTCATTGCCTTTTCCTCCATGTTTTTCCAAAGAAATCAAACCAATTTACATAGATTTCAAAGGGTTAACTAGCTTGTGAAAGGTGTCTGAATGCAGCACAAAAAAGTGATGTTGATGCAGGATTCAAAAGGTCAATATTATATTGGTAACACTGTCCTTAAATACACAATTTATTCTCAGGAGGGCAGCCACAGGAGAACCCATGTTTCACTGGAAGACACGGCTGTGACACCAACGCTGTGTGCCGACCTGGAGACGGAGCTCAGTTCACCTGCCAGTGTGCTGCTGGCTTCAACGGTGATGGCCGCACATGTTATGGTAAGAATGACATATGAGTTAATACAAAAAGGACCTTTTTTTAAAAATTGTTGTTTGTGCAATAAAGCTTCTTACCGCCAGTGTAGTATCTGCTTTGAAGTGAATCAAACAGTTTGACTGTACTGTTGAGAGCCATAATTTAATTAACCCAGACTTTCTAAAGCCTTCCTTCCTGGGGAACTGGGCAATCAAACCAATTAGCAGAGGGAGTCCCATGTGGTAAACAAAGCCTCTGATGCTCCCAGACCAGGTTAACGTATATAGTGTGGCCCTTGTCCCCAGTCCACACTCTATAGGACTTTTTGAGACTAGACAGGAAGAGCTCTGAGGCCCATACAGTAGAAAGAGGAAGGAAACATCTCAGACAGATGTTATCTGCAAACATTTGTAATTAAGAAACCTAATCAAGCTCTCCCCTCTGATCTCCATCTGATAATGAAGGACACTGATTTAACTAAAACAGAATTCAGAGCCTCAAACTCAAACACAGACCTGCGGCAGTTATTAGCATATGATAATTGCCTCTTCTCTTTACCAGACATTGATGAGTGCAGGGAGAATCCTCAGATCTGTGGCTCCCACGCTATCTGCAACAACCAGCCCGGGACCTTCCGCTGCGAATGTGAGGAGGGTTATCAGTTTGGCAGCGATGGGCAGACCTGCGTTGGTAAGTGGTGTTTGTGTGCTGCCGAGTGCAATTACATATTTTAAAAATCTCAACTGGTAGTTTGGATGTAGAGGTTCAGATATAAACTGTAATTAAATGTATTAAGATATCGAGTGGACTAGTGTGAGCAATATAAAACACATGCATACTTACCAAACATAAGTGACTGGTGCAGTGGCATTATCATTTCGGGGATTATCTAGTAGAAAGTGTGATTTTAAAAAAAAGTTGAATGTGATGCCTAGTCCTTTTTGACATGCTCTAACATATCATATCATAATCACTTCTTACCAAAATAAATATTTTAAGAAGTATCTCTTCTTCCCCTCAGAGGTTGATCGACCTGTGGACGCCTGTGAAGAAGGCACCCACACCTGTGACATTCCTGAGCGCGCTCAGTGCAGCTACACCGGAGGCTCGTCCTACATCTGCTCCTGCCTGCCAGGGTACATAGGGGATGGAAGAATCTGCCAAGGTACAGCACACACATTATTATTCACAGGAATAACTGAGTTTGTAGGTTACAGACTAACTACAACATGGGCGTCATTCAAAGGTTGCAGAATATATGACATTAATGAGTAGTTATTGCATCTAGTTAAAATCCAGTGAAATGAAGTGATGTAGTTTATTAGAACTTTTAGTATCTTTTGTGTTTATCATGATAACATTAGATTTACTGTACAGGATTGTAGTAGTGCTTTTGCATATATTAGCCCATCAGTTACTTCTTGTTGTAGCCAGTTAGGCCATGTAACTTTTAAGGCTGATCTACCTTACACAGACTCGTAAGCATGACATCCAGCCCACATAGCTGCAGCTGTGAATGGCCAGATTGCTGCCAACACAATCAGAGCTCCCACTGCTGCTTTGTGGGCTGAAAGAAGTTTAATTTCCAGTTACTACGTCTTTAAACCAAAGTGAGATTTCTCTTAATTAAGGAGAAAAAATAATAGTCATTAGTGAATGGAATCACAGAAAGCTTTTTTAAACTCATTTAGCAATTACATTGTAAAATCATATTATTCATTTAATATTTAAACATGATGGTAAATTGTTCAGTCTATGAAAGAATGATTTAAACGTAGTTACATTATTAGATTATTGTGAACTGATTATAAATTCAACTCTAAAAGTCTATAATGATACCTGTGGAACTCTCTGTGGCTTAATACTTGTTGGTGTCTGCAAGGAGAATGTGAAATTTGAGATTTGAGAGTTTTCAGCCAAAAGGTTTTGCATTCATGAGCGATGTTGTCAGAGGAAGGAAAAACACAAGCTGACAAGGACATTGTGAAAGTGCTGTGATTTTAGCGGCTTCTGGCAATGAAAGTGTTGTTGGAAATTCGCCCTTATATCTTGAATGTCAGAGCATCCTTTCTTACAGTTACCAGGAGAGTTTTCAAAACGCAGCCTCCTTGCAAATGAATTATCATGTGATTGTGACCAATGACGGCTAGAATCTGCTGAAACTAACGGCTGCCTGTATGATATGGTGCAAAATCACATGACATGTTTCAAAAATGGTTGGCTAAACAGGCTCATGGGAAACGGCCTAGTCCTTTAACACAAGTAGTCCAGATTTCAAATCCATTACATGGGCTTTAAGGCTATAATTGTTGAACCATCTGCCCAGGAACGGGGGAGGTGAGATTGCTTACATAACACATCTGCAGCGACTGAGCAGTGAAACATGAAAAGCAGACGGAGGTCCTCAATCTGCGTGTAGTTTTTTCTGGCTGGTCCTCAGTAGCACTCATTCATAGTTTTCATTCTTTCCATGCTTGATGTTGTTGGGCACAGGCTCACCCGGATCATCTGACCATAAAAGGACACGACAAATTGGACATGCGGAAAAATATTTCCGCTTATACGGTTGATGAATGATTCCTCTCTCTCTCTCTCTCTCTCACTCTCTCACTCACTCACCCTGTCCTTTTTTCCTGTAGACATAGATGAGTGCCAGCCAGGCAGGTGCCATCAGGACGCTGTGTGTTATAACACCCAGGGATCATTTACCTGCCAGTGCAGGCCGGGTTACTATGGTGACGGCACCTACTGCTCTCCAGGTAAGTCTTGTGGAATGCCATCACTTTTTGACAAGCAAACCCAACATCCTACTTGAACAGTGCATCATTGTCAGTCGGCTTGATTTTATATTCAGTCTGGAAACACTGTGAAACAAGTTTATTTTGGGATTGTGTCGTGGGAGTCTGGACAGATTTGGTAATAGTTTTCTTTTGATTCAGATGCAGACTGATGACTAACAAAAAAACCTGATCATTTTCACTCTCAGCATTGTGTATCCCGCCCACTTGGGCAAGAGCAGTGTTTGAAAATGAGTTCCTTGCCAGAGTATATTGGTGCCAGCTGGAACCTGTTTTTCATTTTCTTCTGGATGGCAAAAGGAATTTGTCATGTCTTATGAGGGATTTGTGTGGCTGAATTTAAAGCAGAGGACAAAAGGAGATATAAGTGAACTCATGAATACATTTGTGGCATTATTACGGGGGTGTCTGCGTTCACTCTCATTTGTCATTTTTCTCTTCAGAGAGGACAAAAACACAATGTGAGAGCCACAGAGACAGTCTTCTGGGTGCGACAGAGTTTGGTCCACGGGGCCCCCGACCTCCTGTTGGACAGTACATCCCTACATGTGATGAGAACGGAGCCTATGAACCCATGCAGTGCCACGGCAGCACAGGACACTGCTGGTGCGTGGACCGAAGTGGGCGGGAGATCCCTGGGACTCGCTCTGGGCCTGGCAGCAGACCAATGTGTGAGTAAATCTCATGTGTTTATCAGCAGGGGAGCACAGTGTCTACCACTGTTTATTAAAGGAACACTAGCCGCCCTGATGTGTTTGTATGCCATTTTTTCACCCTATACTACTTTGACTTTGAGAAGAAACCGTTTTTCTCTCATGCCTTTGGAAGTATCCAAAAAATGAAGTCATTGGGATCCATGTTTAACAGCAGCAAAACTATCTAAAAAAATACAAACCCAGTTTAATCCAAGTCTCATTTATCCAACCATATGCCCAGAACTCCCCAAACAGATGGACCATTCTAACTGGGAGCTGAACAGAAAGTGAAACTTGACAAAAATTCAAAAATCCAGTCAGAAATTCAGTTCACTTGCTGAACACTGGAGCTGCTGGTGAGTGACTTTAGTAGTTTTAACGGTTAGTTTTGATTTGGGAAAGTCAAACAATGGTTCATCCACACTACCAGTGGTAGACATGCAACTCCTGTGTTCAGCAAGGTGAAAATTCTGTTTGGCTGTGGTTAAATGTGGACCCCTTTCATTTCAATTTATCATGAATTTAATCAGTTTTTGGATTCTTTGTTCACTAGAGGCATGTGAGAAGAACTTTTTCTGAACTGTTTCGGTGTAACATAAGGTGAGTAATTGATATACAAATGGTCCGTTGGGGGATTCCTTTGAAAGAGCAAATATACATGAGTGATGCACAGCCATAAACACAAGCAAAAATCAATAACTAAATTTTGCAGAGGATTTTTATAAAAAAAATTCTGTCGCTAAACTGATTCGTGGTTGGTTCCTCCTCAACAAGACCCCTGATTTCTTAGTGGTTGCCTCTGGTAGGTATTGACCACGGTGGAGTGCCACCACCTGTTGGACCCACACCACGACCTGATGTCCACCCCCTGCCTTCAGGAACACACCTGTTGTTTGCCCAGAGCGGCAGGATCGAGCACGTCCCTCTGGAAGGTTATGATATGAAGAAGAATGACGCTAAGGCTCTCCTCCATCTCCCTGTAAGTTTCTTTGAATACACTTATCTTGTGGAGAAGGTTTTTGTCATTTTTGTTTTTTTTGAAAATTATGTTGTTCAACATTTTAAGAGCCATGTCCTGGTAATACCAGTGCTATTTATGTGGCTTTTGGGTTATTCCATGTAAATTCACCCAGTATTCAGAACTTTTCCCCGTTCATTTCATGGATCCTACAGTTTTTCTCCAAATACTTTTTAGTATTAAACTTTATACGTGAATTTTTGAAGTTTGATTTCATAATGTCGCAATGGTATGCTACGCCTGACTGACTGCTTATTTTTCACTGGACTGAGTTGAAATTTGTACT
>NW_024612841.1:0-2303 GCF_008729295.1 Plectropomus leopardus
CTTCATACTCTCCTGACTATTGAATTTTTATTATTGTTATTATTATTATTATTTATTTGTTATTAATATATCTAAAATTATGCTGCAATAAAAAACGTTGTTTTGCTTTTCTATTATTGGGGCTAATTTTCTGGTAATTTTCTTTTTCCAAACTCTTTGAGTCATTTTTAAGTCGTTCATTGCCGTCTCTCCGTGTTGGTAAATTCACTCTGTTTTTAACAAAACAAGGAACGAGCAGGGTTGTATTTACCAGTAAGCGCAGCTCTGATGAAACCGGTGTGACGCGTTTGTTGCGAAACCTGTTGACGTGGAACCAAATGTCACACCCGAATCACCCTGCTGGAGAAAACACAATAACCTCCGTCAAAGTCTCACGGAGAAGAGTCTCATTTGCATTAAAAAGCTTCCCTCAGACGCAAATATTGATGCAGTCACTGAACATTTAACTTCAAAGCTGAGCACCTCCAGGAGCTTTTATTTCATGTGATAATCGGCTCCCTCTGCACTCGGCTCGGCCTGACGTCCTGTTTTCCAGGAACGCTTTGCCTGATTTTTCCAGGACGGGGCAGGGCAAAGTACAGCAGGCTGCACAAACACATTCCTCAGAGGTTGAACTAGTTCAGCCGGCAGACGCCCCGCTCTGCGCCGGAGAGCGCTGGCGTAGTGCATCACGGGTTGGGTGTCATATGACTGCAGGGGTGGGGTGAGGAATGATGTGACCCAAATACATACATCAGGACTCTCCCTGCTGTATCATATCTGTGACCCAAAAATAGCATCCCAGCGGGCCGCAGACCCCCATCTGAGCCGCGGCTCTGATTTAATTTAGTGCTACAGTTGACTGGAATAATGGTGGGAGCTGAAAGAGGGGAGTCACATCAGCGGTCAGCATTTGACCTGTTTTTTAACCCTTTGAAAACTGAGCAAACTGGTTTTATTTTTTTCAAAAAATAAAAAAAAAAACATGGGGAGAAGACAATGAAAAACTTACCAAAACAAGGCGGAAAATTAGCAGGAAACTAGTGAAAAAAAAAAAAGTTAAAAGAAAATGAACTAAAAAAAAGTTTTAGAAAAATATAAATAAACACCAGAAAAAAGCTAAAATTATTTTAAAAATTCTCTCTCTCTTTCTCCCTCTCTATATTATGAAATTATAAATATAAAATCACAGTAAATATTTTCATTTTTTTTATTGATTTCCCACATAATCAGAACTCTCCACTTACAGTCTTCATTCAATAAACAATTATTATTATTTTTAAACACCCCCTCAAAAAATCATAGTAAATATAAATAGAGATTTGACATTGTTCACTAATTTTGTGTTTAATGTTTTCTCACCCTCTCCCTTTTTTAAACTAATGTTGACGTCATGTTCTTGTCACCTTTATTCTAATTTCTTGAATTTCGAGGGACATTTCTTGCCAAGTTGGGTCATAGCCTTTTCATTTTGTTTTTAGTACAAGAAAAAAGGCTGTTTTGCTCAGGTTTCAAAGGGTTAAATAGCTTCCAAGGTTCTTGATTTGGTTTCCATAACCAATTTTGGAGACCACTGACCTAAATCGTAGGTGCGTTGCTTTGTATGTTATATAAGCTGGGTCTCTTCCCAACAGGAACAAATAAAAACTTTGGTGTTCGAGCGTTTTCCAGTTCCACCTGAATCTGGGCGTTAACATCATTTCAGGTTTAGTTCATGACTCATGGAAACAAGACGACACCCTCACCTGTTGATTTTACAAGTAAAAATTCCTCTTTAGCTTTATGCTTTGGGATAAATTACATAAGAAATTAAAAAGAAAAATCTGAAATTTTTCATCCTATGAACTGAAGAAAAAAAATGAGAACAAAGTCATAATGGGATGTTATATTACAACTTTATTCTCATAAAATTGTGCCTTTTTTCTTTTTTTCACAATATATTACAAATTTGTTGTCGTAAAATTATGACTTTTTTTCATTATTTGACTATTTTTTCATCAAAGCGTTACAGCTTTAATCTCGTAAAATTCCGATTTAAGTTCTCATATAACTTCTTCCTATCTAAATAATTCTGACTTTATTCTCATAATAAAACAACTTTATTCTCCTAATAAGTTCTCATCATATTACCGCTTTTTTCTCAAAATAAAATGAATTTATTCTTGTAAAGTTACCACTATTTCTCATATTACTACTTTTTTTCTAAAAACATAACTTTATTCTTGTAAAATAACTACTTTTTTCTAATAATATTCATATTTTTTAATGAAAATGTTACAACTTTATTCTCATTCTCAAAATTAAGACTTTTTTCTCATATTACT
>NW_024612842.1:0-1082 GCF_008729295.1 Plectropomus leopardus
TACCGTATCTGTTGTTCGTAAACGGTGTTCACCGTTAAACCGGCAGACTCCAGCAGGTGGCGGGAAATCAACGCTCGTGGACACAAACCGCCATAAAACTCCGCAGCCGAAGAAGAAGAGCAGGAACTTAAATGAAGTGGCGAAAGTTCCAGTCGGAGGTGTTTTTACGTTGCGCGGTAACTTCCGGGAGATGGCAGTTAGCAGAAGGTGAAACAAACAAACACACAAACAAACAAACAAAGTGTTTGTGGCGTTTTCGTTGAAAACGTTCGTCGCTGTGTGGGTTGGTAGACGGCAGACTCCACCGGCAGACCGGTTTTACCGGAGAAAAGAGGCTCCCGGCGGGATCACGTGAACCCGGACCCGAAAGGTGTCGCTCCGCTGACGTTAGCATCGTTAGCTCCGAGCTAACCGGCGGAGTCCCGGACCCAGACACGCCGCGGCTGGACTCTCGGTACCGGACAGCTCGCCGGTGAGGCCCCGGGGACCCGCTCCGCTCCTCGTGTGTCCGTACCGGAGCCGCGGACCCTTTCATGTGTGAGCTGGGACCGGCTCCGACAGTTTAATGGGAGGCGGCTCGCTCCGGACCAGCGGACTCTGCGGGCGCCAGCTGCGAAGAAGAGAGCGGGGGTCCTGCTCCCGGTCCCGGTCCCGGTCCCGGCTACCCGTGGGGCTCAGATGGAGTCTCTGGCCGGCTACGTGTACAAGGCAGCCAGCGAGGGCCGAGTCCTGACCCTGGCCGCGCTGCTGCACAACCACTCGGAGGCGGAGACCCGGTACCTGCTGAGCTACGTGACCCAGGTGGCGGGCCAGAGGTCCACCCCGCTCATCATCGCGGCCCGGAACGGACACGACAAGGTGGTCCGGCTGCTCGTAGACCACTACCGAGTGGACACGGAACAGACCGGCACGGTCCGGTTTGACGGGTAAGGCACCGTTTCTCTGCAGAGTTCAGCCAAATATATGTAAACAATGTACGAAATATTAATGTTAATGTATGAAATATTAAATATTAATATCAATTTAAACATAAGCAGCAAAACAAACGAGAGGATAACATTAAAACTGCCAATATAATATAT
>NW_024612843.1:0-2357 GCF_008729295.1 Plectropomus leopardus
AACTAAAAGAACTTCTGAGTCTGATATTCATTTAAGTAGCCTACTTAAAAAAAAGTTTTATGCCTGTTTTTCACTGGTGAATATTGGCATTAGCATTAACAAAGTTAACTCAAGCTTTAAATGCACTGTGCTAATCAGGCTAGCAGCTGGTGTCAGGCTTAGCACCATCCTCTCATCAAATGTGGTCACTTCTGGCTCCAAAGTCCTACATGGTGACTGCCAAAATGCACAACTATAGTCTTCAAAATAGGAGTCCACATACCAATAGATGATTTCACAGTGGCTAAATTAATTATTTTATACAGTCTATGGACAAACCATACAATAAATGTGTCTATACTCATACCCTTCATACTCATAGCAAACAACAATGTCCATTTTATGTATGTTTTTTTTACTTGAACTTACAGGATGATGGACAGTTGAAGTATTGAGTAATTTGCATCAATCTTCTCCTATCAAGGTGATTCACAAAGACACTTCCTGTTGTATAATGTAACATGTTCATTTAGATTCTATTTAATAGTTCATCCAGCGCAGATGATTATCATCACACTGGCTTTATTTAGCGAGTGTCAACCTGAATTCAAGTTTCCCAGGTTAGTTGCTAATGGAGTGACAATAGAGGACTCAGGGGGGGACAGGACGGCACACTTGTGGCTGCAGCTTTAATTACCTGAGACCAGTGAACACAGCTGCAGAGAAAACCTTTACACTGGTCAGAGTAGCTCATTATTCCACCCAACCTCACGCCCCAGGCCTCTGATTTACTATGACTCTGATCAACACTGAAGAGTGTGCAGACATGTTTGAAGGTATGACTGATATGTGTGCAGTCATGCAGGCAGTAAAAATGCATGTGAGGATCAAAAATGTTCTCAGCAAATGTCTTTAGCCCCTCTTACACTGCCTGTTCAGGGCAGAATTTTTCGTGCCGTTTTGCTGTGTCACTGTTCTCTATAAGAGGTACGATCGCAGAATGGAGGGATGGAGTTATCTCGGCTTTGAGCTCACAACAGAGGTGGTAACAACGTTGAATTCAGGGCTATCTAAAGGGCCAACTGGCTAGTCAAGGACATTGGTGTGAAATTTTTGACATCATGCTGTGTGTGTGTGTGACCCACTGTGGGAGATTTAAAAAGCAGCTAGTGACGTGATGTTAGAAAAAGTTATTGTGTTAGACCGATTAAACTGGACTTTTGAAATACATGTAAACATGTAAGATCTATCAAAATCGTACTATTTCTCAAAGTTGTCATCACCTAGGTAATGCGGTTGGTTGTTGATTTACTCTTTCATGTATATGCTTCAGTCTGAACTGGCCTAGGCATCCTGCACATGCTCCATAGTCCCCATGCTGGGCTTTAACCCAGAAGTCAAATGGCATAAATTTGTAGAAGAAAAATGGTAAAAGCAAAACAAGAAGAAGAAGGATAGAAAACAAAACAAGACAAAGACACTAAGTAAAGCATAATGTACATACGCAATGTAGCTCGTCTTAACTGTGCATGTATATGTACTAAATGAGATTCAGGAGCTTCTTTGAGCAAATTACGAAATCAGCCACCACATAACGGAGATGGTAAATGATTATCATTGCTATGTTATGCTGTTGTTATAGTTTAGAAAGAACTGACAATGCGTATGTTATATGTCACTAAAGGCAGACTCTGTTGTGTTGAACATCATGCCCGTCATGTCTCTTTTGCCTCTGTGATGCTGGCATGTTATCTAAAATCTAAATGCTGCCGTTTTTCAATTCTGTGTAAAAATGCAAAGGCATGTAAAGAAGGGATTTCATAGCAGTCTTATACTGTGATCTCTGTGTTAAAAGGGCTATTGTGCACATAGAGCTCTACATACTGTAGTTCAGAATGGGACATCTCAAGGTCCCATGCATACACTAACAGCCCAGGAAAAGGTCGAATAAAGGAGAGCAGGTGCAATATCTCCTTCATGCACATGTGTATTCATAAACTAACAATTTGTGTACATGTACCTTAAATAGTGAGGTACTCCACGTGTGTGTGTTTGACTTTCCAGAGTGCAGATGCAGTGTGCTACCTTAAATGCCCACGTGTCTGCATTAGCGTAATGTGTTTTCATGCTTGCTGAGGGTGAGTGTGTTCATGGGAGTGTGTGTGTGTCCACCTTAAATGCATAATGTGTGTTTTCAGGGGCCAATAGGTCGGTCGTTTCCCTCCTTCCACTACCTTGCCCTCACTCCCATTACTGCTCTCTCACGGTCTCAGCCACATTTCACCATGCACTCTACGTCTGAGCACCACCTACGAAATACAATTAAGGTGAGTTATGACCACTCCATAGGAGGGGCGGGGAGGCTGGGGTGAAGTGTG
>NW_024612844.1:0-3040 GCF_008729295.1 Plectropomus leopardus
TGTTATTTGTTAGGATATTGACATTTTGAGATATTTTTTAAATTAAATTTTAAAAATAATAAATTTTATTTATTTATTTGTTAGTTATTTGTATGGACCAATTTAACTACAACACATTCACTTGGATTTAATACAGATTTTTCATTTTGGACTCTTCCTGCATGCTGTGTGAACACTGTGTGCACCACTTGCGTTTTAAGATGTTTGCGGTATTAAAGGGAAATTTGATGTTAGGGTGCAATGTAAGCTTGTGATGAAAAGTGTGTTGTATATCATTTGTCACTGCAGTAACAGTTAACACCTCTCCCACACACCTGGCTGGGGATGATTGCTTGTTCTCTCTAAAAGGAGGTGGATAGTGCTGTTGTGGTGCTTCGATGAAGCCTTGTTTGTCAAAACACATCATTATGAGCAAAAATAAAATGGCAAACCATGTATTGAGATTATTTTGCGTGTTTTTGGAGTGCTGCTTTCTCACTCCATAAGTCGTTGTCATTTTAGCAGAGCATTAAACTCTCTCAGAGCAGGCACACCTGTCTCACATTGGGTGTAATCACCTCATCAGCTGCTGCTCTCAACAACAGACAGAAGGCAGGAGGAGACAACAAGGCCCGGTCCATTTTTTCTGAACCTCTTTCTGGAAGATTCTTCCTCCTCTGGCCACCAACTTCAAGACATCCTGTTGTCCTTTCTACAGAAGTGACGGGTATGTCAGTCCAGTTTTAATTAAAAAGCAAGATATTTGACAGTTGTGGGATACTTTAAGAGTAAAACTGACCAATTTGATTCCTCATTGTGAGTGTGTCAGTGAGGGACACTTAATTTTGTCTTTTTCTGCATTCTAAGTGGCGAGCAGTCCTTCTATTGATTGCCCATTTTCCAATTAGAATATCAGACAAACCTTGAAGGCAAAGCCTCGCCCACTCATTCTTAGTTTAGCTCACCTCTGTGTGGTTGACAGCGTCTAACAGAGCGGCGCTCCACATCATCCTCTGCTTGTCCACACACATCAATCATCTAATTATGTGCCCAGACTGGACAGAGAGGGTGCTGAGTGGTGACTCATTTCTAGACAAGAACAACTTAGAAAAGACTAGAAGCCATTTACTCAAGTGAGTAGTGTCTAAGTAACTAAAGCACAACAGCAAAACATGAGCAAATGAGTTAGACAGTGTCTTGTATTGTTGGTATGCAGCAATCTTTGGGACCCTGTTTTCCAGGACAAAGCCCAAAATATCTCTGTCCCAATTTAACCCCCAGTACTAAACATTTAGGTACATTATGTCCTTGATAGTGCTGTGGTATTTTTACATTACTTAGGTTCTGGATGAACAATTTAAGACTTATAGTCTTTTTTTTTTTTTCAAATCTCTGCAGCCACGTGATGAATGCCCTACCATCCGGTGAGTTTATATTTTCAACAGTCTTCCTATAACTAATTTAATGAGTGGACTGGTGAAAGAAATGTCCGAGTTCCTAGAGACAGTCTCGACTGAGATATGTAGTGCACAATCCTAGATCATCATTGTTTTGGCCTTAGATCACCCCGAGCTGTTTTTTTAATCTCTACATCATCTCAATTCAATTAATTGTCCCAGAGGGCAATTTGTGTTGCAGCAAGTATAAAAGTATATTAAAAACACATACAAGACAATAACACAGAAACATACAAGAGTTGACATTAATCTGTACACAGGGTGACTTGCACTTTTGCACATTTAAGCTCCACAGGAGCAGATTAATAAGTGTCCAGGACCATGAGGCTGATGCTGCAACATAGTTCATAAACACAATATGTACTGTTATTGTCCCATCACCTGTTTTTATTAATAAATTCTTCTACTTCATTCACAATGTTGAGATCTCGGTTTGGTCCCCCAGTGTGGTGCGAAACACATGTGGTAATTAACATGATGAAAAACAAACACTCTCATTAACACTCATAAAATCCACTCTAAAACAAGCAATTAGTGCTTAAACCATAATGTTGCTTATCTGGACCTGAGGAAAAAACATGCAGTGCATGCATTATTTTAGACTTCAAAAAATGTAATTTGTCTTTTTTTTTCTTTTAATATCACAAAAAAGAAAAGATAATCTACTAAAATAAATGTTTCACCCACCAAATGACCATATACAGTATTTATACTCCCACCTTGTCACAATTAAATATTTTTCTTTCACTTTATTAAAGAACTGTAAAATTCAAGACTCTAATCCAAGGCATACCCAGTAAAACTGACTGCTGTTCTTGTTTCCTTTTTGGTACATGTACATGCATGGGTGTATTTGAAAACGTAGGGCCATCAGAACAGTTTTAACATGGAGAATAAATGGTTCTGCCTGTTTGTACAATTAACTCGCCAGTGGTAACATACGGGGCTGAAAAATAAATCCAATACTACCCTGCACTCCTCCCCAGCTCCACTCTCTTGTCCCCAGTCACCTCTGGCTCCAAGAATCCAAAACGGCAGCAGACAAAATGCAGAACTCGAGGTTTCAAAACAGTGAGGTTGTGTTAGCTGCCTCCATTATACAGTTCATGTTTGGTAGTAGCAGATAAACATTACTGTAGTGTAACACAGATTATTTTCTGCACAGATGTCCCCTAAAAATTATTGTTAGACGCTACATTTTACCAATGTTCTCTAAACATCTCATAAAGGCTCCTGCTAATGGTAGGGACAGACAATTTTATATTCAGAGACTCAACAATTCAGCAAGTACAGCAACAATAATCCGGAAGTCTTATGTTACAAAATCAAAGAACACATTTCACCACCTTAGAATTAAAAGGTTCTATCTGGTTTTGAGTGTTTTTGAGATATTGACTTTCAAAGTTTTGTATACCAAATAGCAGTAATGATATGAATCTTTTTTGTTTTCTAAATTAAAAGTCCAAAAATGTATACAACTACAAAATAACACTGCGCACAATATCAATAAGTCATCATAGAATAAGAATATATGGACAACTCAATTTTAACAAAACTGTCAGATAGTACCTTATAATTCTAAGTTGACAATTTATTAATCAGAC
>NW_024612845.1:0-3850 GCF_008729295.1 Plectropomus leopardus
AAATTGGTAACACCTACTTCCTTTGTACAGAACTGAGGAAAATCAAAGCCAAATAATTCTATAAACTACTTCATCAATAAAATTACAACAATTACATATATACAATCCAAAATCGATCACTCCAATTATTTTCTCCAACGCTATGAACCCATTTAAGTCTGCCCTGTGTCCAAGGAAATCATGCTGCTTTGTGCTGTGGAAGGATAATCAAGAGGAAAGTGCACAATGTACATATTCCTTTTATTAAATTTCTTAACAAAATGCTGTATGATTAAGTAAAAACATACAACACAAAATATTTACAAACAGTGCCAAATCACATAATACTCTTAGCATCCAAGGCAATACAGCATCCATGCTGACATGGCATTGCAACTATACCACAAATAAACTTTCCAAAGTGTTTTCAGCACTTTGTTGGATCTCAGTGAGTCACCTTGATGGATTAGCGATGTGTGCTGCAGTCACTATTATATCTCCGGCAGACATCTAATTTACCCCTGAGGTCCTCAATTTTAAATCTAGACACAATACTAAAGTGATTTTTACAACATGGCAATGTTCATTCAACAACATGGACCCCTTTTCTCTAAAGGCATTACTGATCATTTGTCTGAACTGACTCCATATTCAAGATACACAACTGAACATTAGATATGGAGCTGCTGCCTGAGTCCTTGTACTCTTTACAACTTTAAAAAAACGGTTAAATTACAGACATTATGCAATGTAAAACCATGTCTTTTCAGTGATAGCAAACGTGTATGGCCGTGATATTTCAATTTTACATTCATTTTTCTCTTCATGTTTGTCAAGCTTTGCACAAGGTCATTTGAGTGAGACTCGATCTAAAAGCACTACACTGTCAGTGTTTTTATTGCTAATTACTTGTTCAAAAAATGGTACTAAACCTACCCATTACATGCTCCTTTTCTCCAGAACAAATTACAACATTGAAAATTATAGGGGACACAGCAACGTCAAGTTCTGCACATGTAACATGTTGGTTTAAAGACGAGACATGTCTCAGGATAGAATCAGCGCCCGGTTGGGAGCGTGGGATTTTAGCGGGCGAAGGTAGCGTCTTGCTTTCTCCGTCATTATGAGCTGGTCTTTAGTTTGTCCACACACAACCGTCTCCCATTCTTTGGACATCTGAAGAGAGAGAGGAAAACATCACAAGAGTTTAAACCTTTGAAACCGGGAGAAACATCACTTTTCCTGTGAATCTTTAAGTAGACTTTCAGTAAGTATTTAAACCTTTGAACCCTGAGAAAACTGAAGTCTTTTAAAAACGAAGGGGGAAAAGGCAATAAGCAACTTGGTAAGAAATGCTCCACAAACTGTAAGCAATTTGTAGATTTAGAAAATTATTTTCACAAGCTAGGGAAAAATGTCTGTGGAAAAAAATAGCTAGGGAAAAACTATAGCTATTAAATTATAATTATTTTTACACAATATAATCATTTTCTTCACACACATTATCTAAGTCATGTTTGACTTTTTTTTTAAATTTATTTTTCTTTATCATTAAAAAAAATCCTGTAATAATAAATTTTACAATTAATAATTTTTGTACTGGTTACTAATTTCTTGTTAAATTTGGGGTAATTTCCTCTTTCTTGCTCATTGTCTTCTTCCCGTGTTTTTGAAAAAAATCAGGTTTAAAGGTGGCACTTACTGGGAGCGGGGTCACTGTGCTGGGAAATATGGCGCTGTCACTGGGTCCCAAAAGGAAGCCCTGATCCAAAATGCTTTCATGCCGCTTACTGCAAAATGACGAGGAGCTGAGAGAAACTAGTACCGGTTCTTCCTGTGGCCAGAAAAGGAGGACAAAAACAATTAGGATAAGTCAAATCTATGGACAGGCGAACAACACATTTGTCTTTTTCATTTATTTTATTTTACGTTTTTACCTTGACGGTGTGTTTGGCTTCAGTTTTGATGGCTTTGCGTTTGGATGCAGGCGTCACCTGGCAGTCTGCGACATCTAAGGCCAACGATTTCCGCACTTTCTTCATAGGAGGCCGATGCTGGGAATAACACAAACAAACAAAAAAGATTAAACTATAGCAGTAAGGTAGTTTTTTTCTCCAGTGGTCCTTTTGAAAAAATATGTTGATTCACTAGTTAAACTATCCATCTTGTAATGTATCTAAAAGATACATTAGTATGTACTACGTTACTTGTTATTGATATAAAGTCCTTTATAATTTATTTGATAAAAACAAATGTAATAAATAAAAAATAATATAACTTTTTTTTTAAATTTAGCATCCTCATATGGGGACACACAGTGAACGACATGCTGTACAAATGTCTCATTATTACAAATGTCTATGGGATTTAGAATCAGCTTCTCTATTTTCTTATGTCATACTGGCTCTATATGATCTCGAATTAATATATAGAAATGTTATAATATACCTTTCACAGGACTTAAAGGATTAAAATAGGTGTCATGTATTAAAGTTGACTCATTTACCATCGTTTTGCGTCTTTGTTCAGGCGGAGTGGAACGTACAACAACCAGGTCAATCCCAGAGTCTCTCAGGATGACCTCGTTTATGTCGTCTTCAAGGTTCGGCGTCTGAGGCTAAGACGACACGGCAGAAAACTGGTGTTAATATGCAGTGCTGATGAAACCGTAAAGTGAACTCATCGCTTTTCACTAATAAACGCAGATACTCACCAGAGGCTGCAGCGGCCCGTACTTCTCCATGGCATTTTTGAATGGCGTCGGAGTCCGTGGTGTCGTACAAATCTCAGACTTGTGGTTGGGTGTAACAAATCTAGAGGAAAACAAAATGTGAGACTGAAAATCAAATTCAAATCCAGTATTGTATTCATTGGATCACTTTTTGTTAGTAGATAAGGCACAAACGCTACAGTTTTCATGGCAGTCTGACTCATGCTCACAACCTGTACCTATGTGTCAAAATGAGATGAGCATCTTTAGGGGTAGCATATAGAGCCAGACGGCTGCTGCCAGTAGTGACAAAATAGACTGTAATCCCTGCAGGCAATTGAGTACCACCATCCAATAAAAGTGCTTGTTTTGGCCACTGACAGGCTCAGATTGTTATTTTAAGAGTGTGACAACATTGTGGAAAAGATCCCTACATTGATAGACCTCTTTGTTTTTGTAAGATTCTTTTTTTTAACCAGAAATACACCTAAAATTACTACTGTCAAACTAATCAGACTCCATTTAAATAAATAGCAAATTTATCATCATAAAACACATTTCATTCAAAGTCAATAAAAGCAAAATGAAACCCAAAAAACCATCCTGGTTTCTCTTTACAGTGTCCCAATAATCATCAACTCTCGTTGGGTTGAAATTAATCCTTAATTCCATAGTAATGTGTCTTTTCTCTCACGACAAACAATCTTTGTCTGAATACAGGCGCCAGCTGCACAAAGCACCTCACCCAGAGAACAGATACACTTTTCAATGTCGCCATTACTGAATTAACTTGAATAAAGTACAGCTGATCTGCTGCTGGAGGTGCCTGTCACTTTAACTAGTCAGCTGAAAAATGGAAATCCAATTATGTTTTTCCCCATTGAGTGAGAACGAAGGGGTTTGTTAAGAGATTTGTTAGCTTCAAAACATATTGAATGAGGATCATTTTTACAACCAGAAACTGGATCCAAAATGCAACCCATAGCAAGTTCGAGACAACTCACACTGAGTTTTCCTTCTGAGTGAGGGGGGTCTTGTCACGCTGCAGCGGTGTGGTGACAATGGCTTTCTGGCTGCACACTGGCGTGGACGTGAGAGACGGGTTCTCAAGGTCATGAGTGTCCTGCTTGGTCCACATGTTGAGGAACTGGAACAACACGT
>NW_024612846.1:0-3614 GCF_008729295.1 Plectropomus leopardus
GTGTGTAATACTTTTAATTTGTATATATTACGTTAATATTCCCACTGCACAGTGATTCACAACAGAATTAGAATAAGACAAAGAAGAAAGAGATGAATGGATAGAACTTTACTCATAAATAATCTAGACATATAATAAATATGAAGTTATTACAGAGTATTTTCCTTTCTGCCACGCTTGCTTCCTTTTGTCGTCACGGTCTCTGTTTCTTCCTCCCTACAGGTTTCTCCAGGTGCGTCCAGCTTGTGTTGAGGATGAGAGGTTGCTGGTGGGCATTGTTGCATTTCTGAATGCCTACTTCAAACAGATGCACACTGAGTCTGAATCTGACCCTGAAGACAAGGACCTGCGCTGGATACTGAAACTGCTTCTCAATCAGGTACAAATATTTTACACTTTATGCTCGTGCATGAAAGAAAAACCTCCCTACTGTAGTCCTGCATTTCTTTTTTTTAGGTTTTGGCTTAAAGGGTCCATTAAATCCAAATTGATATATAAGCTATTGTGGTAAAGATAAAAATCTTGTGCTCTACTGTACTGTAGTTTGCCTTTGGTGTGTGTTTGTGCTTGTAAAATATGAGTGTGAGCATCTCTGTTAGCTAGTAATCTGGTTAGACTCTCTCCTCTCCAACACAGAGGGTTATATACCTGTAATCAAAGCTTGAATAAATCACACGCCGTCAGACAAGCCAAACATATTACTCTTTACGACAGAAAAATAGTATCACAGCGTAGCACCTCAAACCTGCGGCAGAGATTTTTTCTTGAGCTCTTAAAACAAAGTTGGATTCATATTTTTTGCCCGAGGAGAAGAATCACCACCACACTGTTTTAGCAGTGAGAGCTACTTTTAGGATTTAATCAGTCTCACCTTGGCTTTCTCATTAATGTGTGTGTAAACAATAAGCCCTCCCCTGGCAACTAAAGCAGACTCAGATTGAATGCCTAGTAGGGGTGAGCAGCTCTGCTCTGCTCAGACTTTTCTGTAATTACTGAGCTGTTTCAGGAACATCTGTCGCTCTCTACACTTATAATAACTGTGTGCTGCATGTGCAACAAGAAATTCTGCATGTTTAGTGCTGCTAGAAATGGGTTTTGCAGGGAGAGATGGTTGCTCGTAAGAAGGAGGTGCTTGTTCAGATATTTATGCCTATTCTTCATCTTCCCTTCATGGGTCAGTTTGTTTGTATTTAGAAAGTTCAGCACATAAAATTCATTTTGCAATTAAAGGGACTAAAGAAATATGAGAAGGCATAAAAAAAAGCAAAACAACCAACCTAACCAAAAACAAACCAATAAAAAATGTTGCTGTCAATACATCCATCAATCATCCAGGAGACCGCATCCCTTCTTAATCTGCTGCTTGGTGTGGAGACACAAACTTCAGCTCAGAGCCCAGGGGAGCTGGAGGAATTGAAGAACCATGTCAGCCAGCGACTGCAGAGAGAACTCACCAGCTTCTTTAACATCTTACTCCTCCGGCTTGCACACACCACTGACAGGTAGAGTGATTTTACCCATAAAATGTGTGACACAGCAGGAAGTCACAAGACGGGCAATACACACAGTTCTTTATTTCTTTCTGTCTTTTATACAATCTAAATATTAGTTGTAAATGTCATTTTACATTTATTATTTCATTTTTTTCACATTATAATACTAGAATGTGCAGGGATTTGTTTTTATCTGCTCAATAAAGTAGTAAATTCTGTATGAACAGGAACAGCTCAGGGCCACAGAGGCACAGTTGATCTTCAAAGAGTATTTCTGCTCATTATATACCACAATATATTCTCGAAAAAGTGAAAACATAAATAGAGCTATAATTGTGACTATGTTAGTGTAAGGGAAAGGTGAATTCACTCAGATGTAATGTTATTCACCCTTTCTGTGGGGTCAGAAAATTGATTAATATCATCAGGAGGAAAGAAGATAGTGGAGTGTTCTTTCACTGCAGGGGTAGGGCTTATTGAAGTTCATTTGCGATGGAAATCCAACTAGCTTAGTCATTTAGAACATGAAAATGAATGCCAAACACATAAAAACCCAGAGGCTTACGAAAAAGAATTGGAATGCTAATTGTCAGCGTTATCTTGTCTTTCTTCCTTTCCCCTCTTGACTAGCCTCCTGTCTGTGTGGTTGCTTGTGTCTTGCTCTTTCTCACTCTGTCCTTCCCTGTGTGTGCAGGCTCTGTCTGGCATTAGCAGGGCCCTTCAAGAGCCAGCTGGCAGTCCGTTTGCTTCAGAGCCTGCGGGTGTCTGATGCCCCACGTTTCTATGGCCTTCCCAGCCTGGAGAGGACACTGCAGGGCATGGTCAGCCTGACTGCACAGCCTGGCTGGAGCTCCCACTGCTCCGACCTGGAGCCCATCTCGCTCTGCTCCAAGTATCTCAGTGGGCTATTAGAGGTGTGTGTGTGTGTGTGTGTGAGAGACGTGTGAAGTCCTGTGTCTTCATAGTATGTGTGCATATGTTCATGTGTTGCACGGGCATATGCAAACCTCCCACCCTCTCATCAGAGGTGAGACTGCCTACAGAAACCAATAAAAGGAAAAAGCACATTACTTTCTGAGGAATTAATTAAAATTAAGCAAAATGCGGTTACGGGACATGAATTGCAATAGGTAAAAAATCTCATTGATTAGATATGCCACACTGTGAAGATGCTGATGAGATTAATCAACCTTGCCTATTCCATCTGTTCAGTTGTTCAACAGCCCATAAAACAATAGCGTAACACGATGTAGACCAGCTTGCGCAGCAGTCCTCAGCACAGAGGTGTCCAAACTTTTATTTTTGATTGGGAATGAAGACCCTGATGGAATAGACTATTCTGTTTACACAGTACATCCTTGTTCATTTGGTTTGTTTTAATGGGCAGCTTTCATGGGCATAAATTAAGATTGCATGAAGATTGAAGGTTAATTTCCTTTTCAGTCAAGATCTCTGGTGGCTACTTTGATCTCAGTGATAACAATCAGATACCTGAGCATTTCACCCCTGTCCTCTCAACCCTCTGACCCACCTCTCACCTGATTCTCCTGGCACTCTGGGCCCCCTAAAGCTCAGCAGGCCTTGGGCTTCTCTTTCTTCATCTGCTCTTCAGTGCAGTCCCACATCCTGATGGCACATCAAAGCAAAATAATTAGTCTCAGCTGTATTTAGCTTTCCTTTGTATGCATGCAGCGGGGTGCATGACAAGCATACAGTAATCGCTTACTCAGAGACAAGTGCTTATTTAGTGCAGTCATCTTTGCCAGAAACAGGCAATCACCACAGACTGTATTAAAATGATGGTTGTAGCTGCAGTGACGTCACCCATTGATTTGAAGCCTTGAATTTGGCAATGCAGCTGTCACCATCTCAGGTTTTTGGTTTTTTTTTGAGCCAGACGTGAGTATTTGGACAAGAGGGAAGAACTGTGGAGCAAGGAGTGGATCTGACTCAGACACTGTAGTGTCGCTCGCAGACAGTTTGTTACTCAGAGTGGCCTTCCCTTAAATATGCGTACCTTAAAGTGTTAATAATATGTAAATGGGTGATTTATAGAAAAATTCAACACACATACAGTGGGGATATCAGATAAATTAGGCTGTATACATGTATAATTCAGCT
>NW_024612847.1:0-3500 GCF_008729295.1 Plectropomus leopardus
GTTTGGTCTTTAAAATGTCAGAAATGGGTGAAAAATGTCAATCAGTGTTTCCCAAAGCTCAATGACTCCTTAAATGTCCTGCTTTTTCCACAATGCAAAGTCGTTAGGCACACTGTCAAAATATACAAATTTGAGAAGAAGAAATCTAAGAATTTTAATCTTTTTTCTTTAAAAAATACTCAAAAATGAATTGATTATCAAATCAGCTGGTTATTATTTAAATAGTTAACAACTAATCGATTAAAAGTTGCACCTCTAATCACATTACCAAAAAATTATTTCATTACCAGCCTTGGGATATCTAGTTATCCCAGTATGTATCACTCCACTAGGTGGGTCAGTATTAAATCACAATTGCTTATTTTCCATTTTCAACAAGTAAACCCAACACCAAATTAAAGACAGTAATCTTGTGACTATACATCCATGCAGCTGCAGTTTTTCCACAGTATTATCAAGCTTGAAGCAGCACAAAATGCAACAGCCTCAGACGCAATACATTACACAATACATAATGAATGAAAGGGGATGACACAGTAAGTACAGTCACAGTTCAAAGTCAATCTAGTTAATCCGAAGCACGAAGGCCTGACGCACTGATGTTACACACAGAAGATAAAGGAGAGGATGTGAGTTTGTCAAATAAATATGAAACCTTGTGATGTGTTAAGCGTATCAAGTGTCACAACAGCATTTGTGTCATCTTGGATTTTGTACTGTACATTTCCAGTGAGTGTTGTGTTGTTTTTATCTCAAATGAGCCACAAAAAAGGAAACTGTAAAGGTGTGATAGTTTCTCCAACTTTATTGAATCCTTGAGTGCTGATGTGATTTACATTACTCCCATTAACAGTCTGCTCAGAGAATCCTCTCTGGACTTGGAAAGCAATCACACCAGATAGGACCAAATTAACAGGATAAAAATTAGCCAGAATTATCTAGTGGGACAAACACAGAGCCCTGACAAAGCAATTATGTTATATCATCCTGATTAGAGGAACTGTATAAATCACAAGTCTGCTTATGTGATGCAAGCTGCATACTTAAGTAATTCCTGTTCCCTGGAGACCACACTCCTCTTCAATATTTCATGAGCTGTGCTATAAAGGAAATCTCCCCGAGCAGAGTTAAGTGGAAGGTGAACTGGATGCCCTCTGCACAGGTAAGAAGACACAAGAAGACTTCTACTTTAGCATGCACAATAATCATATGGGAATTGGATATGGTATTGTGTCTTCTTCAGGATATCTGTCCAATGTGAGCGGAGAGACCTCTGGTGGCCTCTAGCAAAACTCTATTGAGTAAAGCAGTGGCTTACATTTCATTCATTTAGACGAGGCTTTCGTCCAAAGTGACTCACATTTTTCCCTCTTGAATCACAACCTTTTTTTGAGCTCAGTGTCAGGGACTTCGCCAGGACATTTTGATAAATGGACAGAAGGAGCTAGAAAACCTAATGTTAACTGTACCACCTACGCCACAGGTGCACTCAGTTTACATGGGAATAAGGCCATTCACATGCACATTAAAGCATTTCGCTGTTGTCAGACACAAACCTTGTCTGTCAGTGGGTTTTACCATTTCTCAACCAATGAAACATATTTTAAAGACAGTGAGGCAGTGGTACAGTGAGTATTGGTACATTTTCTGTTTGAAGACAGAAAACTACAATAGAAAAATGCTTATCTGGGTATAAAAAGAAAACAAACATTCTGTGTATCCACAAAATGAGGCTCCCATTCATCGACTATGGAGCGGCTCCAGACTTCATACTTGATGACATCACAAGTTTGAAACTTACATCTCTGGTTTCTGCTTTTGAGAGAAAGTAGCTCACAAATATTGATTGAACTTTCCTCGGTAATGAAAGTAACATATTGGAATTTTTAATTTTATTGGTGTCCTCCTTTTATATTGTTTTCACCTTGAAGAATTCATAAGCTTCCTCTCTGAAAAAAATATCAAAACAGCCACAAGGGGTCAGTATCTACCAGAGTAAAACATCATCATTAGGGTCCTTGTTGTTTTATCCAGCATACATTATTCCCAAAGGAAATGTTCTGCTTGTGTAACAGGATGTCAACAAACACACAATGGGTGGTTCAGCTTTTGCATATCTGCCTGTGTGTAAATAAAAATGAGTCATAATATACAAGCACAATATAACTTTGGGATTTTATGAGTCTATATTAAAAGAAAACAAATTTCAGATAATGGTTTTGTTTCAGCCAGGCGCAATAGCCCATGAAATGCATGTGGGACATTAAACTCTCTAACACTCAATTTAAAGCAACAGCTACGAGTGAGTCAGGAAGGTTTCACTGCAGGTTTTTATCGTCATCCAGCCCTGAGGCTGTTGAAGTCAGTTGTGTCCTTACTGCAACATTAGACCATTAAAATCGATGTCTAAACTATTCCATTTAAATAATACGATTAAACTTTATGAGTATAAAAACAAACTTTTATCATCTTTTTAAGGATCCTAGCCAATGTCAGTCACCTTTACTCTGGATTCACCAGCTTGTGTTTTTCACAGCTGTACATTTTAGCGGCATCATAGATTGATGGGATAGACCTCTATCCAATTTTTTTAAAGATATTGGCAACAGAACGAATATAACCTCAACTGCAGGGTTTAGGGAGACTCATGTCAAAGTGTCTGTTTTTCCTGCTGATTACAGGCAACAGTTAAAGATTTGATAAACAAATACTGCACAACTTCAGTGCATTTCATCAACATATCATTCCACACAAATCAAACTCCCACTGGAAAATGTTTTTAAATTTGTGGATGTAAAGTTGTCAGTCATATTGCGTGGCTCAGGAGGAGCGGGTTGTCATTTAAGGTTTTCAGTTCGATCCCCAGCTCAACATGTCTAAGTGTCCTTGAGCAAGACCCCAAATTCCTCCAAATGGGCAAGCCAGGGCCTCACATGGCAGCTGTGTTGGTGTATGAATGTCTATGAATAAGAGACAAACTGTAAAGTGCTTTGTCCAGTAAGGTTCAAAAAGGCGCTTTATTAATGCAGTCCATTTTTGTTCCTGTTTTTAACTGTCTGTCCTGCAAACAGAATTTCCTCCAGTGGGACAATGAAGATCTTGAAATGCATTCTTATAAAATAATAATTATATGCTGGTATAAAAAAAAACTCACATCAATCACACACAAGCTAGGATTATTGATTATGTGTCCTTTGTAGCGACACATATATCTTTGGCGGTCTTTGTTAAGTCATTTATGGCTACTAGAGGAGACTGAAATAGAATAAACATATGTAGTCATTTATTTCTAGGACAGAATAACTTCAGGCTTATATGATCAATAGATGTATTTGTGCATTTTTTTGTGATGTAACCTGTCAGCATGATGTCAGTGTTTTTCAGATGATGGAAGTCCAACCTACTGTCTACATCAGTCACATGCTTATCTTTAACAGATAAACCAGATGGGGCTCCTGATGACTGCAAATTCCTTTTTGGCCTCAACTTTATAATACTGT
>NW_024612848.1:0-1308 GCF_008729295.1 Plectropomus leopardus
TTATTTAGTTTCAACCCAAACGTCGCTGACTGCATTCTTCTCTTGGCGGGTGGCGCGAGCAGAGCATCGGAGAAAGAGAGAGAGACATACATGTGAAGAGAGAGAAAGGGATATTAGAGAGTCCGAGAAGAAGCTGAAACTTCACTGCAGACGCTCCTGCACAGGTCGGTTTGATCTCTGTAATATTCTTGTGATGTTTCTGCACTCACGGTGCGTCTTGGGCACTCCGTTTTGTCTCAAGTGCGTCTAATCTCCAGCATCAGCGTAATATTCCTGTCGCTTTTGGTATGAAATCAGTGCAACTTGTAGTTTTGTAGTGATGTTCGCACACAGGCTACCGCATCTTCTCTTCCCCCATTCATCTTTTTCACATCAAATCCGCACACCAAAATATTGATGTCAACGCGCGTATTCCACTACTACAGGCGCACTGACATGGGTATGAGCAGTCCAACCACAGGAATCGATTCTTCACAAGGCTACAATGTCAGCTTCATAAGAGACCCTTGCATTGCAATGGGTTTCTGGAAGCATGCAGGCAATAATCTTCCTACTGCCCAGTTCTGTAGTCTTCCCCATGTGCATGATGATTGCAGCAGAGATGAAAACAAAAGGGAGGTTTTGCGCACACGTCAAGAGAGCAGTTTCCAATTCTGAGGCACTCACATATAGAAGTTAAGTGATATCTATCATTTCCACATGCGCGACGGACACACTTTTCGCTGTTATTCATGTGTTTTGTTACTAAATTGTGTTCGCACTTTCAAGCAAGGCACATGACTTAAAGCTTACCAACAGGCAGCCACTTATTTTATCAATTGCTGTCTGTATTGACTAATTGCCACTGGCTATAACCTCTTAAATATTGAAGGTCAGGTTGGCAGGTGACTAAACCTGAAAGACGACACCCGATCACCTTAGAAAATAGCTTCACACCACAGGCTATTTTTAACTCCGGGCGGTACACACACTGTTCTCCTCATTGTAATGCTGCACATGCCATTAACATGATGCAGCTATATACCCAGACGGAGCTGATGCCAGGCAGGCAAACCTCATGTGCAGTTGTAGAGAGAGAGAGACTGGAGAAGGAGCTTCAGGGGGAAAAGAAGATTTCACAGAGATTGTGTGTGTCTGTGCAGCTTTGCGATGTCTGACAGAGGTAGAGAAATATTTGTTTATTTTCAATTCAAATGTGGTGATATCGTATTGTTAGTTAGTCAGCCAGTGGTGGTATGCAGCGGACAGGTGTTCGTGCACAGGTGTGGGAGAATATTTTTTTTTATAAAGAAATAGCTCGTGAAAATG
>NW_024612849.1:0-1104 GCF_008729295.1 Plectropomus leopardus
GGGAGGTTAAGAAAAAGAAATGGCCAAAGTCTTCAAAAATATTTTAAAGAAAAAAAATCGCCAACATTTTTAAAGTGGAAAAGAAGCCCAAATTATAAATCACAGATTTTTATTGATTCATCCTAAATTAGTGCAGATCGATCAGAGATCAGTATGAAGGGAAGCGAGAGGCAAAAAACAGATAAAAGAGACAAAAGTCAGTAAAAAATTAAATCTTTGGTGGCAACAAAGAAACTACAACAAGAAATAAATAAACTGCTGACCGTAAGCCCCGCCCCCTTAGATACTGTTGCTAAGGCTGCTGACAAACGTCACTTCTTCATCAATATCACCATGAAATGATTATTGATCAATGATGCGATCTGCTGAGCTGTGATTGGGCGATACATGTTTACAAAAGAGCTTCAGCTGCTGTTTAGTTCAGGGATCGCAGGACAACAGAGCGCTCAAACAAAAACCCACAATGCAAAGTTAGTCTCTCTCTCTCTCACTCACACACACACACACACACACACACACACACAAGCGTTTATTTCAGTGTTAATCCAAACTAACCTGATTTCAGAGGCTGCAGGATTGTTTTCACTCAGCAGTTCACACACACACACACACACGTCTGTTGTGTGTGTGTGTGTGTGATTTTTGTGTGTGTGATCTTTTTATAGATACTATTTTGTGTACATAATTAAAAAATAATAATTCAAAAATTCATAATTTCGAGCGCCACAAAATAAAATAAATTCAGTGCACGTGTTCATGATGTCAGTGAAGCTGACTATGATGCATTAACTGTAAATAACACACAAAATATAAGATACTTAACTCGCAAAACATGAAGAATGAAAAGAGACTAAACTGAGACAAACAGTCCCTAAAGGGTTAATACAAAATTATGATATTTCTTATTATAACTGAAATCTGATCAAAACTGTCGACGCTGAAGCTCCTCCTCCACCACACGCACACACACACACACACACACACACACACTGTGAACGAAGCCTTAAAACAGAAACCAGGTTAAACACACACACACTCACACACTCACACACACACACACTCACACACACACACACTCACACTCACTCACACACACACACACAC
>NW_024612850.1:0-3353 GCF_008729295.1 Plectropomus leopardus
AATATAATAAACAAAATAAAAAAATATTGAAAGCAGCAGCAATAATTTTGCATGTAGAAATTACCTGTATGAGATGTGGGACCGCAAAGTCCAGAAGGATCATTTCAATAATTAACTGTTCACCTCACAAAACGCTGATTCAGACCTTAGCTAAATTTTCCAGTAAGAGCTCAGGTTTGTTTTTACACCAGATGGCACATTAGACAGATTGGATGTTAGCATTCACAGGGAAACATCAACGTATTTTTGGCTTTCTGTGATTAACAACTTACCTCATCATTTTATATGATGTGGTAAAACCACAGACATCTGACATTTTGTAGAGAATAAAACACAATAAAGTGTTTCTGAAGTTGTTCACTGATGTCAGATTTGAGCCTATCTGCCTGACCTGCAAGGATGTCTTTAAAGGTCCAAGTGTCCCTACTCTGTCTCCTGTCTCTCAGACTGTAGGCGTTCTTTTTCTTTTCCTTAATTTTTGTCCATCTGCTGCTCCCTTTTCTCTTTCTCAGTTTCCTTCCTGAACAGAGTATACGTTCACTGACAGCAAAACAAGGACAACTACTCTGACAAAGAATCTGTAAAGCCAAAAATAAATGGCTACGAAAATGCACTTGACTGTAAAAAAGGCAGACATTTACAGATAAAAAAAAATGTGATGATTTAATTTGAGCCAAAATGTGTGATATTTAAGAATAAAACTTGGCATTTCTTCTGCAGTTTTACACTTTCACTTCTGAAAATTGAGGATAGTGGCAGAGTTTTGCTTGGCCTCATTCAGGTCTATATTTGGACTCGGTATGAGTGAGTCAGCAGAGACAATACTTTGCTTACTTCCATTGTCGGAGTCATCACTGCTGCTGAGGTGCCTGCTTCTCTTCATCATCGTCGTCGTTGTCTGTAGGCAGGGCTCCGACGTAGGGACACTTCACACAAACCAGACAGGAGGTTAGGTTACAGTATACAGCTGTGGTAAAGAAAACAGGTTGGGAATAAGACTGAAAAAAGTCTGGCTCAAAAAGTTACATTATTGTGCAAAACAGTGTTAGATTTTCAGTCTAAATCATCCCTGGCATAAGTGATATGTGATTCATCAACTTTATCCCTTTGTTTAAGAGGGTTTAAGTTTTTTATTTGATTGTTTTTTTGCTCATTTTGAGTAGGGGTTGACCAACATTGGCTTTTCGAGGCTGATACCAATACTGATTTTTAGTAGTTAATGAGACCAATAATCGATATTTGGAACCGATATGCATTTACAATAAAAATTAAATCTTTCTGTCAAATTTTAGAATCTGAAATATAACAACTCCAACAAAAAAACTTTGTTTAAGAGCTTTTATAAAATGTTCAATCAAAACTGAAACTTTCAACATAGAAAGCAAGTTCCCAGCGACTTCTTTTTAATAAAGTTATGTGAAAATTTAAGTGAAAAATTAATAAATAAAAATGGCTCCCTGAGGTTTTACAAAGTAAAAATTACTTGTGTGCTGACACTTTCTTTGCACTTTTTAATTGATTAATTTTATCAGCGATCATTTAAATAAAACACCAATACAGATAATTTGCAAAATTCCAAATATTGACCCCAGACCATTAATCGGTCGCCCCTTGGATTTCAGGTAATTTCCTTTTTTTTTAATAAATCAAGATAATTAGCCTATTTTTCAAAGGGTTGAAAGACACAAGGATGGTGCACAATAACATTATTAGACATCAAGTTAGTTACACAATGAGTAATTGCATGCCCATGACAGCCACTGCTGAAAACACCTCATGTTCCAGTTTAATTTCTGCACAAACATTCAGGAAACTCTCCCTGCAGCCCCTTGCCCATCCTTTGAAATATCTGCAACACCTCTTCTGTACTAACATGTAATTTCTTGCACATAAACAGGTAGATATCACAGCAAAACAGCGGTAAAAACTTGCCACCTGCAGATCTGACAGCACACCAACCCGGCAGCTAAACGATGTGTACATTCACTGTTCAGCGATGTCAACAAGAACAACACATGCAGCACAGACAGGAAACAACGCCTTACAAGTGCTATGAGTCAGCTCGCGGCGTGAACAAACATCAGCATGATCGCTAGAAACACCAGACAGGTGGAAATATCTCCGCTGCTGCCAGCGTGCAGAAGAGGAAAGGTGCTAACCCAAACTTGGCTGGCTAGGCTAACAGCAGGCTAGCCACGGTTTGTGTGACGCCCCTTTTCTAAGCGGCTAACTAACTAGCGGCTAACGTTAGCTAGCAAGCTAAACCAGCTGGTTTTTCACGGTTACCCCGGCAACATGGCAAAACACACGCAATGCACGTTTGTGTTTTTACGATTTGATCACGGCTGATTTTAAGTCAAACTGCACGGCGTTGCATTTTTTTAAAAATCAGACTACAAATGCTAGCTGGCTAACGTTAGCCGGCTAGCTAATCTCCTCCCTTCAGCCGTTATGCAACATGCGGGCCCACCCACACCCGGCGCCCCGGGTGGAAATGTGATAAGAAATTTCAAAATATTCCGCAACGCCCTTTAGCTTAATCATTTTTGCAAAACGAGAAACAGACACTGGATGTTTAAACGCCTCAATGTGCACGTTTTTCTACAGGCACGGCGCGCTGAATTTAGCTAACGCTGGTGGTTAGCAGGCTAGCTCGTTAGCTTGTTGCTACCCGTATGTAATATGGTTTAGCATTAGCATGTTGCTAAGATAACGTTCTATGGCGCCCCCTTATCAAACAACCCCCGACTAGCTAACTGTCAAAGGTTAAGGGTCATAATCGATTCAAACAAACTACCTGACACCAGCGTGAACACGTTAATAAACGCTGCGAAGTTATTAATAAAACATGGTTGTTGTGCTACCTGTGATGCTAACCAGCAGGGCACAGAGTGGCACAGTTACCACAGACCCACTGGCTGGGGTTAATCTTTGGCGCCATTTTAAATGACGATGTCGCGTTTTCCTAGCGGACTGCTGGTGCGACCATACTGGAAATATTAACTCAAATAGCCCGTTAAGAACATTCTGGACGATATGCACATGAATTTACACTAACGCAGAGTTGAGAGTAAACTGGACGGTACGTACAGAGCACGTCAGGCCGATGAAAGCCGGTGTTTTGGGTCTGAAGTGAAGCGCAGTTTTGGCTGTGAGTTCCGCTTGACCCGCATTCCACATACACAAACACAGCGCGAGCGGCCGGGGAGGAGGGGACCCTGCCCGGCTGCAGCTGCGCCTCTGCGCCGCTGGAGGGCAGCAGACACCCCGGGAACAATAATGCAACGGCTCCTACAGGAATAATGCTGGAAAAAAAGAAATATTTCCAGTGGCAACACATGCACATTTATTAT
>NW_024612851.1:0-1191 GCF_008729295.1 Plectropomus leopardus
GTTCTGTTATATTAAAGTAAAATAAAATACTTACAATAAAGTTAAAGTAATGTTACAATACAGTTAAATAAAACATTGTTATAATAATGTTAAATAAAATACTGTTGTAAAAATAGTTAAATTAAGTACTGTTATATTCAATTTGAATAAACTACTGTTAAAATGATGTTATATGATTTACTGTGATATATATTTAATATATTTAAATGAAATACTGCCATAACAGAGTTAAATAAACCGCTGTCATAATAAAGTTAAATAAGTCTTGACGTTTTAAGAGTATAAATAAAAAACTGTTATAATGACTTAAATGAAATACTGTTATAACAAAGTTAAATGTAGTGCTGTTATAATAAAGTTAAATAAAGTCTTGTTATGATAAATTTAAATGAAATACTGTTATAACAAAGTTAAATAAAATACTGTTATAACAAAGTGAAATAAAATACTGTTATTACAAAGTTAAATTCATTTTTCAGGCTGCAGCCCTTCTCGGCAGTTTTGCCGTTTTCCACCTGAAAAAAAAACAGAAAACAATAATTTAAGTTTCAGACGATTAAACGAAGGCGTTTTCTCAGGCTGCTCCTCTTGTTTTTGGTCGTCCGCTGACCCTCTTCTGTTTCTCTTCTCGTCGTCTTTCTGTCTTTATGAAAGTTTAATATTTGAAAACTGACTCGTAGATTTACTCGTGTGACTCTGCTGTTTGTCCTTTCAGACATTACCCCAAGACGTCGTTCACCATCGTGGCCGACACGCCGGAGAACCTGAGATTAAAACAGCAGAGCGAGCTACAGAGCCAGGTAAACACACACACACACACACACACCTGTTTTTATATGCATTTTCAGTTTGCGCATGAAATATTATTGAAAGTTGTTGTATTGAAAAAAGCAAAATGCATCAAAGTGCACTAAAAAAATCAGCAGAGCTTGGCGATGCGGCTTAAAAGTTATATTTTAATGTTGTCGTATCTTGGCTTAATCAAGCTGGACTACTAAAACGCAAAAATATGACATGAAGTTCAGACAGAATAAAGTCAAATAAAGCAATGTCATATAAAGTTTAAAAAGTACCACTATAATACAGTTAAATAAAGAACTGTTATATTAACGTAAAATGAAATACTGTTGTAATAAAGTTAAGCAAAATTCTGTTATTATAAAGTTAAATAAATAAAACCTGTTATAATAA
>NW_024612852.1:0-2858 GCF_008729295.1 Plectropomus leopardus
AATTCACATTTTTTAAAAAATAAATATATTTTCAAAAAGCTTTTATATAGTAAAAATATTTTTTAAAAAGCAGCCATAAGGACTTTCAAGGGTTGTTTCAGAGAAAGTATGGTCTTTAAAGTTTGCCCTGGAAAAGTCCTGGAAAGTTATTGGTCAAGCTACATATGAGCCCTGTAGTAGTGCAGTAGTGGTACCAGCTGCAGTACTATTAGTAGTATTAGTAGTAGTATTGTGACGTGTTGCTCAGTCCTGAGTATTGATCTCCTCTCTCTGCAGGAGGAGAGGGCGGAGCGTCTGTTGTGTCGCAGTTTTTTCCGCTCTGTGAGCGAGCGCCGCGGTAAAGAGCGCTCCCTGCTGTTTGGAGACTTCCTCCTCCTCTCTAACTCCTCCTCCTCGCTGGCGTACCTGCGGTCCTGGGATCAGAACGACCGCTTCCTGGCTGCCTTCAACTGGGCGGAGGAGGCGGGGCTGCTGCAGCTGAGCGGCGCCGCGCTGCCTCGGCGGGCTAAGGTCGTCCTGAGCACTGACGGCGGCGCCCCGCCCCCTGACGACAGCGTGGACCTGACGGAGCTGCGGCTCGGCCCCGGACAGGCCGTGCTCCTCAGGTTTCCCTACAAGGGGTAGACCTCAGCTGCTCCTGATGTTTTCTCCAGAAAGTTAAAAAAAAGGTGATGTTAATGTTTACTTAATGTTTCTCTGTGACGTCAGCAGGTCGTCCACGTGCTGTGAGTGATGAATATCAATGTGATCATGTGATCAAACACACCTCTGTCACGTGCACCCTGTGAAAACAAAACAAAAATAAAAACTAAAGAAAGGCTGTTTCAGTGCTGTAAGTGTCTCCTTTAAGAGACAGGGCCGTGCGTGTGCGTGTGCGCGCGTGCGGGTGCGTGTGTCAGTGAGGAGCAGGTCTTTGTTTGGCGGACTTTTGGCGGTAAATGTCCGCTGTACGTCACAGTTCTCGGTGAGTAAATGCCTGTTCAGAGCACGCGCAGCTCCGTGTGTTGCCTCCCGGTGAAGGCGGAGGCGGCTCGCCCGGACTGAGCTCGGTTCTTCGGTAAACGACTGTCCCCTGTGCTCGCTGACTGCGGCTGTGGAGCTGACGCAGAAAGGGTTAACAGCGGTCTGACCGTGAGTGTGTGAATGTTCCTCTGAAATGAATTCACGGAGAAAACCGGAAAAACAGCTCGACGCGACAGCAGCAGTTCTTCACTTTACCTGTCCGTGTGCAAAATACACCTGCAGAGCCGTGAAACACCGACGGCGGTGACGAGACAACGTCGAAGAGACGCAAAACTACCGCGACCACAGACACATCCAAGAAAACTGCAAACATAATTACTAAAAGACACAAAGCAACCAAAAAGACATAAAGCTATTACATGGACACACAAACCGACTACAAAGAGACACAACCCGACCACAAAGAGACACCAACCGACTACAAAGAGACACCAACCGACTACAAAGAGACACCAACCGACTACAAAGAGACACAACCCGACTACAAAGAGACACCAACCGACTACAAAGAGACATAACAAGTTTTTTAATGGATTACCTGTATTCACACACTGTACTTGTAGATCACAGTTTTTTCCTGTAGGGGGCGCCATGAGACTGTTACTCACTGTTACTCACTGATACTCACTGATACTCAGTGATACTCACTGATACTCAGTGATACTCACTGATACTCTGACCTCTCACCAAAGACTGAACTGCAGATATATTCATATATGCAGAAGTACTTAATATAAACATTGGTTAACATTAAAAGCCAGAAAACCAGTTGATCTTTAAATTTAGCTAAATTACACATTAACTGAAACCTTCAGGTCATTTAAGAGTTTAAAAACGTATAAAAACTTAAAATGTAAAGAGTATTTAAGGATTTTAACGTTTTTTTTGGCTTTTAATTTGAGCTAATCTTTATATTAGGTTTTTTTTTTAATGTATTATCACAAATAATCTTAAATGCACTATTTAATGTTTATTAAAGGGGTAAAAATCTCTTGCAGAGACATAACTTTTAATTTTTTGAAGAAAAATCAATATTATAACATGCAAACTGCCTGAACCATTGAGCTGACACTGACAGACTCTAATTATTCTGTCAAATTCAAAACTTCATGCAAAAGTTGTGTTTATGAAGAAAACACTGTTTAGGAGGGATTTGAACCCACAACCTCCAGACTGAGGAGCAGCTTCTCCACCAGCTGAACTCTTAAAAATAAAAGTAACTTTTCATTTAAGGTGCGAATTGAGGGGATTGATCCTGTTTGGTGGAGGTTCGCAGCAGGTTTCAGCTTATTTTATTAAGAATAAATCATGATTTAATTGTTATTAAAGCGCTTTCTCTTTTGTGTTCTTCAGTGTTTGTTTTAAACCCTTTGATTTAAGACAATCTTTGGTATTAAAAGGATTATCTGCACTGTTTTTTAAAGCCTGATTTTAAAAGCACATTTTGTGCGCAGAGAGATATGATTGTGTGTGATATTAAAGTGAGCCATAAAGGGTTAATGTTGTTGTTGTGCAGGAGGAGCAGGAGGAGCAGGAGGAGGCTCAGCTGTACCGTCACAGGTGGAGCAGATGAAACAGGTAACTTTCAGTCTCACTGTCATCGTTACTAATAATCTAATATAATATATAATAATATAATAACATATGTAATAATATATAATAGTTTGCTGAGATGAAACTTTATTCAGAGACAGAAAACAAACGTCAGCAGACGTTGTTGTGATGGTTTCAGAGGTCAGAGGTCACCTGTGAGTCATTATTTCATCCGACGTAGACTGAGAGGTCGCATTTCAGCTGAAACTCGCAGAGAAACAGGAAATCTGAATCCAAAACAA
>NW_024612853.1:0-1133 GCF_008729295.1 Plectropomus leopardus
TTCATTTTTTGTATAATTTTGAATCTGTCGAAGACGGTATCAAAGTTTAACGGGTTTGATAAATTTCCACGTATTAACTCAAAGAGTCCGCCGAAGTAAAGAAAAGATTTCGGGAATCAGAGCGACAGACGGAGGCAGTGACACCTGGGAGACATCTGACTTTTGCTGCTTCGTCTCACATTAACATGCAGAAAGATGCACAACATGAATAATCATGTCCATACATCATCAGCAGGATGTGTCAGCACAGTGCGAACGGCCTGTTCCTGTTACAGCGTCACATGATGGATGTGCCGACGGTTGTTTTCGGTACCTCGATGCGTATCAGCTTAAGTAACTTTTAATGAAGTGGGTTTTGAAATTAAACTCTCTGCTTCTGTCTGTCCTCCGACAGCAAAGCGATGCGGTCTCTTCTGTCCATTAAGTAGCTATTAGCCCCGAGGAACTCATTACAGACTCTGCTGGCAGGCAAACGACAAAAACATCAAATCCTGATCGTAAAAAGCCGCCGAGCGAGGACGAGAGGCTGAGAGAAAGAACAGAGACGGTGGGGGACAGATGTCCTGAGTCAGCTGTCCTTTTTACAGTCTGTCTGAGGTCCCGTCAGCTCGCGGGGTTGTCAAAATGTCAAAATAAAATTGTCCTGCCAAGACGGAAAGAAAAAAAGCAAATCAAGAAATGAGAAGAGCTCAAAGATTTCAGAGCGGAGGGAAAATGATTGAAAATGACAGAAATGAAAGTGTGTGTGAAAGGCAGGTTTATGGAAGTCGCTTTGTGACGAAATAATGAGCAGAGCTTTGAAATTAAAAACAACTCTAATATCATGACTGTCAATGACTTCAAGGCAAATTTTCACACTATACTCTCTGAAATGAGCATTTTTACTCATTATTGGTTCTTTTTCATCACTTTCAAATAGATTTTTAAAATGTATATTATTTTAAAAAGAAATGAATTCAGAGCAGCACAGGTTTGGAAGGTGTGTTTGCCTTAAAAAAAAAAGTGCCTTTTTGTCATTAAACATTTTTGGTGATTTTTCAGTAAAAATGTTTAGCCTTTTTGTTTTTCTTTTAAAATGTTTAGTGATTTTTAAAGAAAAATTGTTGTGATTCTTTTATTGAAAGAGTTTTGGC
>NW_024612854.1:0-4539 GCF_008729295.1 Plectropomus leopardus
ATGTTTTTAAAGAAGTCAGACCAGTTTTCTCAGTTTTCAAAGGGTTAAAAGTCATTTCAATTTAGATTCATTTTAATTTAAGACAAGTTTTTTTTTCTTTCAGATTTTTTTTTCTTCAAAAGTGACTAATTGTGAAATTCTTTGCTGGTCAAAAGATAGTGTTTAAAAAGGGGGAAACTATGTTCATGTTGCAACTCTAATAACTGCAACTGCTCTCTCTTTAATACTACCCTCCAATTACTGGGCCAGCCGCCTCACCACCTGAGCTGCAGCTGACCAGATTTTTTGCACTGGATGATCTTTTTGCACCTACGTATATGGACACTTTGAAATGTAACACAAAAGTGATCATTCTCTTGGTGATATTTTAAAATGTTATTTGGGCCTTGTTTTCAGCTGTGCTTTTGATTTTTTTTTTTTTTTGGTGCTGCTTAGCAACAGGCACACACCTGCTGCTTCCTTCAGCTTTCTAACTGATGAGCCAAGGCTTTTTACAGCCCAAATAATGCGGGCCTTCCCACACATGCTAAATGCCACACATCTAATCATAACAGTGTTGGTAGCTCTTTCATGGTGATAAAAAACATTTACCCACAGTCAGGGTGTATTTGCTGTAGTTCAGAATTCTGCATGAATAGCTACCTTGAAATTTCTTCCCTTTTCCAGTCTATTTGCTTAAGACTGGTAAATTCATACCAAGATTAATTTCCCTTTTACATTTATGGAACATGTTAATATCTGCTTTTAAAATACATTGCTGGCAGACAGGTTGTTTTTTTTAAAAGGTCAAACCATGACATTTCCATGTTTCGGTAATAGCAATATAACTTCATATATTCCCTATTTAATGCAAACCAGTCACATTTGCAGAACTATAAAGATGCTGAAAGTGATCCTGGTTGGCCAGTTGAACTGGGATGAACCTATCTCCTCCAGTCTAACTGTGCTGCTCCTACAGCCAACTCAGCATAGTGGACAAAACATTGGCAGAGTGAGAGGGCTTCAAAGAGTGGGACATCTCTACAAAGCAACAGTTCGAGCTTCAGAAGCAGCTACAGACAGGACAATGGCCAAAAGCCACAGTGAGCCTTTCGACGGGATGTGAATAAGTGATAGGATAGAGTCAATCGCTTTGAGCTAAATGAAAGTCACAATGTTAGATGAAAGTGTACTTTGAGTTAAAGAAAGGGTTCATCTGAGAAAAGCAAGGACAAACCAGTTATTTGTCTGGCAGTCTTTGGGTAGCCATGGCCACGAAATAAATAACATTATTCTGCTATTAAAGAGCGTTTATGCTGAGTGACACCATTATATTTGAGCAATTTACTGTCTTTTACATTTGACTGAATGAATTTATACCTTTATCTAGAAAAAAGTAAAATAGTTTGACCAGCAGTAGAGTTGAATGCTGAGCCTTCACTGAACAGCAGGGTAAAAAGTAGTATCTCACCAGCCTCTCTGGTTGAAAGGCTCATCTTTGTTTCACTTCAGACCAAATTTTATCTTCAAAAAAGGACGTTTATATTGTGTTATTTTTTTGTCCAGAGTGTAGGCACTAGTCAGCCCTGAATAGCTTTTTTCCCCTGGCTTATTCAGCAAGTTGGCTTGGAGATAATAGAACACATCTGTGGATGAAATCACTCTGATTGGCAGTCTAACTCAGTGCAAACTTGTTTTATTAGATAAGATTATTACGTAAGCAGCGCAATTGAACACAAGTACACTGATTGGCACACACTGCTGTCAATCATGTTGTCAAATCCCCTTTTTATGTCATCAAATAAGCAATAAAAAACAAACTCATTGGGAAAATGAACATTTTAACAAACATCGAGGTGATAGGAACTACCTTTGACAGAAAACATGTTTAGGAGAAATTTGTTTGATGTGAACTTTGAGTTTTTAATGTTGACCATGTTCCGTTCTCTAACTTAGAGGGGGCAGGGTTTATGACTTGTACTGCAACCAGCTGACAGGGGGTGATTCAGTTGTTTTGGCTTCACTTTTGGGGAGCTGTCATGTTGTCTATCTTTATATTCAGTCCATGGTTTTTAGAGAGCTCCAGGAATGAGTCCTAAAACCCAGAAATATATTAGCATTTCAGCACCTCAGGTTCCCTTGTTTCAAAGTCAATGGGTTTTTTGAATGGCTTTCTGGTGAGAAGCCTGAAATAAGGTCTGTGGTTAACACAAGCTTAAAAGACTTTTATGTTTCAGTAAATACCCCACTTATAAACTTAAAAAAGGCTGTTTCTAACAAGTGGCTAAATGAGACTGCAGAACATCATCAAGCCAAACACAGCTTTACAGCCTTGTAGCAGCGGCGATGCAACTGTAGTGTAGTTTTGTTATTGCCTAATGTTAGCTTTTTACCTCTGGCAATTGCATTTTGGCTTGGAAAAGTGTACAAGTAGGTATCATAAATGTTTGTTTTCCACAGAGCTGACATTCTGCAATGATCCAAAATCTGATGGAAAAATCCCATAGGCTTTTTGACGAGGGAACCAAGGTGACGTTAGCTTGCATATTGGCTTGCAGTAAAATGTTATACCTGGAGCACTCTATAGCTGAGGTCTTGAAAGCAGAAAATATTTTTAATTGTGATATTGTACACAACGGCATGGTAAATATCCTTTGTTCTTTCAACATCAGGTGCTGTTAAGGTGTTAACCAGTTGAATGCATCTTGAATCTTGGTCTTCTGGTTATTTCCCCTCATGCAGTTGCAGAATGTACTTGCTAGGTGACTGTTAGCTGTAGTCTTTGCAGTCTGTTCAGGTGCAACTTTCTGTCTGAGACACAGAAGATGTGAGGCAATGTAACAGTCGAATTTCATTGGCACTACTTTGATGTCGGTTTCTGTGCAATTACACCCGTAGGTACAGGTGTTGTCAAAGTTTCCTGGAGTGCACCTGTACATCACAGCAACAAGGTGGGAAAACACTAGAGGTCAGCAAGTTACTTTTTAACCATGATAATGGTGTTTACATCATAAGAAAACAATATAAGCCAAACATGATCCCAAACACATGTAGGCAGTTTGGAATGAAGTTTCCATAATTGTTTAAAAAAATAAGTAAAAGGAAAACACCTTCAACTGTAAATTTAGGTCAGAGCTCTTCTGCCATATGCTGCTGTAAACGATTTCTATCATCTGGTTCAATGTTAAACATTAGCTGCTTAAAATTCCACTCCAGATATCTAATGTTTGAGGGAAGTATTACACATCGTACAGCAAGCTTCACAGAGTCTGGAGTTCACTGTGTGTGGGAGTTTAATCTTTGACTTTTTACTATAAATGGATCAAAAACTGTTTTTGTTAGTACACTAAAGAATTGAATTATGTTACGTAAAAGCAGCCTTTTATCAGCATAACTTTATCTACCAAGGACGTATAGCATGTCGCTAAAAGCAATTAGTGATATGCGGTGGATTTTATTGTATGCTAATCATTTACAAAGCCATAGAAAAAAAAAATGAGCTCATTCTTATAATGATTTGGTTTGCAATTTATTTATTAAAATCATTGTCTTTGTTTCCCTCAAATGGATTCTGGGTGTGGATGGATACAAGTTCAGTCTACCGTAAAAACAACTCGGAAATCATCTTGCTTGTAATCCCTGTACAGTAATGTATTTATACATCGTAGGAGGTTAGATATCTTCATCTGGCACCCTACATCAACACTGGTATAGAGCCACATTTTCTCTCCTTGTTTGCTGTACCACCACTGCAGCAGGAGACAGCGTGCAGCTGGGAATTTAATTTTTTTATTTTGGTCTATGATTGATTGCTGATTAATTAGTTGTACACAGGCTTGTCTTTGTGAAGTCCTTAGAGACGTACTTTATAATGATATTCTTACAGGCTATCATCATTATCTCACTGTCAGGCATTGTTAGACATAGTCTAATTGTCAGACGCCTTCTATGTGCTTTCTAGCAGAATATATTAGTACATTTACTTTAGGAAAAGGCAGACCCATCTGAAATTCTGAGGGATCAGTCAGTCAATCTCATTTTAGAGGTGTTGAACTTATGCCAGCTAAAACTGCTGAAGCAGAATTAAACACAATTGTCCATCCAAGTTGGACCAGAAAGTGGACTTTGGAGGCAACATAATTCACCTGCAACTCAAAAAGCCAGAAAACCAAATAAATTATGAATATGCTTTTGTAGTTAATTCATTAATTGTTATTTTCTGATCTGTTCACAACAGATCACAGGCAAATACAGGCAAGTTTCTTGACCGATAAGCATTGATTGCTGTTGCAGGAGATAATTTTGCTCATGTAGGAGGTACGGCTGCACGTGTAGGCCAAAATGATAATCACCATTATTTGATCAATATTGAGATCATGAATATATATCACAGATTATTAATTTTTTTAAGGACAAAATATTTGTGTAGCACTTTAACATTTAATTAAATGGAGCACTTCTGTCACTTCCATATTGTGCTACATTCCCACTAATTAATGTGTCTTCTCATCAAAAGAAGACTTAAAATAAGGTTCTTCTTCACCTGAACTCAAAGCATCT
>NW_024612855.1:0-4789 GCF_008729295.1 Plectropomus leopardus
GTCACCTTTATTTTCACATCTACCTATCTATCAATTTATCTACCTCTATGCATTTTGCTGCTCTTACTGTATTTATCTGTTCTTTATCCTCTCGTGTCATGTTCTTACCATCTTTTTGGTTTTTTAGTTATTTTTTATTTTATCCCCACTGACATGATGTCATATTCTTAAACTATTTCTATTATCTTTTATCATCTTTCACTGCTATTATTTTAATATTTTCTACAAAATCTCTCTCTATATTTATTTAGTATTTTAACTCCCTTTAAAATCTACCTGTTTGTATTACATTTATTTGCTTTATCCTTGTTGACTTTGTTCTTGTCAGGCCTTTATTCTTGTTGCCCATTTTGTTTGACTTTTCTAAACCATTCTCTGTTTGGCATGTTTGTTCATTTTTTTATCATTAATTTTTTATATATATTATTCCCAGAGTTGCTGCCTTTGCTTTGTCTATTAAAGAACTTTGTAAACATCTGTTTTTAAAGATGCTATTATAATATATAATGATAATAATGTTATTATATGGTTAGGCACGAAATCAAAGAGGAAAAAAAATGAAAAATTATATACAGTACATTTAAAACAAATAATTTCTCTCCACTAATTCTTCTAATTTCTTACAATTTGCAGGCCACTTCTAACCAAATTGCTCAATGCCAGTTTTCAAAGGGTTAAACTTTTATCACTCTACAAGTCCCATATAGCTAGCAGAAATTTTTTAAAAAAGCATAGCAAACAATATCTCGGTGGGCTATATTTCTACAGGAAAGAGCACAAAATTAACCGATTGGACATGTTGATGAAACGATGATAAACAGAAATAAAGAAATAAAGAAATAAAAACACCACCGTGGCAGGTGGAATAACAGGACCCCGGGGGGTCCCACACCAGTTACCACTGAAACCAGGATCAGCACCTGCAGGAGTCACGGAGGTTTGACAGCGATCTGCTCGTGCACCGCGCCCACACACTTTAATCTGACTGTGCTCGTGAGGCCGTGTGCTGGCTCATTTGCACTGTGACTCATACGAGAACGAGCCGAGGCCGCAGCGCGCTCACCGAGGACGCTCATCTGCAAAAAGTGCCCTGAGACACAAAACGCTGGAGAGGACGGTAAATACGGGAGTGAGTGTGCTGGGAGGGAGGACGCTCTGCCCCTCGTCCCGCGGTGTCGGCCAGCGCTGCGCCGTGAGGCTGCAGCTGTTGCCAAGAAACTAAATGAACTTGGGATGAACTTCCTCCACGGGGAGGAGAAAGTACTGCGGGAGGCTGCGGCACCCAAAATCCACAGTTTGTTTGATCAAGCAGCTGATAACAGTCCAGCATATCAAGTACAGTGACTGCAGATTAAAGCACACTCACCATGTACTGCACTTAAGCACAAATAAAGCAAGTTTTTTTACATTTAGAGCTGCTTTATACTTCCAAATCCTGACATTTCAGAGTGAAATGTTGTACTTTTTACTGCACTGCACTGCAAACCACTTAAAGTGTTCTGGGACGCGTTTAACTACATATCTTTTGTAATACAAACGCTAGGGGTTGACATATTATCGGCCCGGTCGATTATCGGGGCTGATATTTGAAATTTTGCTGATTATCTGTATCGTCATTTTATTTTAATTATTGTCAATAAAATTAATGAATTAAAAAGTGCAAAAAAAGTGTCATCACGGGAGGAGCTATTCTTATTTATTCATTTTGTATTTCAATTTTCACTTGAATTTATAAAAAAAGTTACTTGAACTTTCAAAATGATGCAGGCCAGGGGCCAGTCACAGCAGCCCAAAATATGTCTCTAGGATTTTAGGACGTTTCTTGGACTTTCAGACATTTCTAAGGTTTAAGAAAGTTTCTCCAATTTTAGAATACGTCTACGATTTTTGGATGTCAACAGGACATTTTTGGATTTTAGAATGTTTCTAAGATTTTAGGGCGTTCACATGGATTTTAGGACATTTCTGGGATTTTAGGATGTTTCTTTGATTTTAGGACTTTTTTAGGATTTAAGGACATTTCTTGTATTTCAGAATGTTTCTAAGATTTTAGGGTGTTTCTTGATTTTAGGACATTTCTAGGATTTCAGGACATTTTATGAATTTAAAAATGGTGGGGGGCCACCCAACATCCCATCAGGGGCCACATTTGAGCGCCACTGGTCTAAGAGCTCATGAACGGACATTACTTTAGTATGTGTGAAAATCATGCTGTTGTGAGAAGAAATAACTGTCTCTGTGTTAAACTCGACTCCATTAACAGGCAGTCGGAGTCTTCAGAAGCAGGACGGTGGTTTGTGGTTTTGTGGGATTATGAAACGTGTTTTATTCAGAGAAACTGACTCATGGTGACGGCGGCCTGCTCGAATCGTCAGCATGTGTTAGTCTGCCGCTGACATGCAGTCCGTCCGCAGACTGGCTTCCCTCAGATGGAGAGGGGCGACGTTTTAACCACATGTCACGGTCGTCAGCGCCGTGCTGTTTGTTAGATTATAGTGTGCGCTCGGTCACAGCGCTGTGCGGTGTGTTACCGTGTGTCTGATCCATCAGCACATCGTCACACAGCTGAGACAGGAAGCACACACGCAGCACACGCATGAGTTTTAGCTTTCACTTCACTGGAGGGGTTGTTGGGGTTTTCTCTACGGCTGAAAATACGAACTCATCCACAGCACCTGATTGTGTTTTAGGCTTCTGTTGGATAAGAATGAGGGCAGAACTTTGGACTTAATGCAATATTTGAATATTTGTCTCGTCACTTCTGATTGCCAGAGCACGACAGAGAGACTCTATGTGGGAGACAGCGGTAAATATTGACATTTCAAATAAGGCTCTCTTTACCCGGGATGTCAGAGGAACATCCTGTCATTGTACATTTCTGCAAATCACAAATACGTTACGCTGGCATGTTTCACACGTGTCATATCAACACTTCCTAAGGGACGTAATATATTCAGTCCTGAAATGTGACGGTTTTTTAGGCACCACTTTTGGGTGATTTTAGTGACCAATCACTGTTTATCGTTTTCACCCCCAAACGTGGGTGTTTTTAAGGGCCCACTGGTTTTCCAGTGGCCTTTTAGTCACTGAACATGGGTATTTATTTTGAAATTTGTTTCAGTATTTCAGGCTTTCTTTAGCGTGTATTTTAGGGGCCCTTCGCTGTTTTTCCACCTGCTTTTTTGCCCCCAAAAGTGGGTGTTTTTAAGGGCCCATCACTGGTTTTCCAGACGCTTCTTATGTATTTAATACAGGTATTTTTGGAGTCTAATTACTGTATTCAAGTCCTTTTGGCCCCAAACATGGTTTTATTTAAGGGGCCCATCACTGTTTATCGTTTGTTTTTTCGACCCCAAATGTGGGTGTTTTTAAGAGTCCATCGCTGTTTTTCCACCTGCTTTTTAGGCACCAACCCTGTTTCTGTTTGTTTGTGTGTTTTTAAACTTGTTCCTGTTTTTCAGGCTTTATTTTAGCCCCCAAAAATGGGCGTATTTTAGGAGTAGAAGTACTACTGTAGAAGTTGATGCTTTTAAGTACAGTGCAGTAATTATTAGGGTGGTTAAAATAATGTTGCCTAACTAAATACTGAATATTTTGGGAGGTTTTTGAACATTTTTTGGGCTGTAAACAATCAGCTATATCAGGCAAACCTCTCTGAAATACAGCGGTGTCTCCTGTAAGCTAGTTTAATTAAGCTGCTTCTTAGCAAAATGTGAAGTAACTGAGTAAGTGAAGTTGTTTTTAAGGCTGTGAAATGTGCCCTGACAGCCTGATAAATAATAAAAAGTTTTACCGTCTGTGTTGGTTCTTCTTTACAGCTCGGAGTCTGCGTCTTTACATCCATCTTTATGTTGTTTTTCACTGTTAGCCGTTAGCTGTTAGCCGTTAGCCGCCTCTGCTAGCTAACGTTAGCTCAACCACAGCTGCCGAGGGACAATTTCCACCAGTTTCAAAACGCTCAAAAAACAAACGAGCGACAAAAAGCGCAACGCGATTTTTTTCCCTCCAAACTTTCGGTGAAATATGATGACGTTTGTTTGTTTTTTTACCTTGTCCATCTTCATGTCGAGATACGACGCCGATTTGACGCAAACGGTCGCCATCTTGTTTTTACAGGTATCGTCTTCGTCTTCTTCTGTTGTGTTTTTTATGGCAGACTGGGCGCGTGTGGCGCGTTGCTGCCTCACGCGGTTGAAATCGGTCATTACACCCGAGCTGCCACCTACTGACCTACATCCTGGGATACGGGCCTGGAGCCTGGAGAAAATCAAGGACTTTCATGTCAGTTAGATGTTTATTGCGATGCTCACCTAGCTACAGGTATCAGTGCAGTGATGATCAATATAAGGCCCGCGGGCCAGATCTGGTCCCCAGTAGGGGGCAAGGTGGCCCCCAAATCATTTTCTAATTCTCAGTAAAAAATAAAGTGATTTGCACTGAAAATAGTTTTTGTCCTTTTAGACTCCATAAGGTGTCAGAGCGCAAAAAACAGTATTATGATGTATGATTGAATTATTATGAATTATGATGATGTCCAAAAACCCTAGAAATGTCCTAAAAACGTCCTAAAATCAGGAAAATGTCCTAAAATAAGAAAAATATCCTGAAATCCTAGAAACATCCTAAAAAATTGTTAACATAGAAAGAAGGCAATGACCAACTTAAAAAGAAATTATCCCCAAAATCTCTCTCATGTTTCCTATCTCTCTGAGATGTCCAATCAATACATAAAAAAGAGGCAAAAAAAATCTTTAAACAAAGTACAAAAGTACTTTAAAAAAAAAAGGGG
>NW_024612856.1:0-1667 GCF_008729295.1 Plectropomus leopardus
TGAAATTCATACTTAAGTACATTACTTGAGTAAATGTACTTAGTTACATTCCATCACTGGTTACACTAACCTCATACAGTAGTGAAGTACGAGGCCAGCGTTCTCTGGACTGAAGTCGTGGTTCGGACTGTACCAGCAGCGAGATTGTGGATTATACAGAGCAAACAACACATGGCACAAAGGAGTTATCCCTGGTGGAATAACATACAGGCGTTATGCACATTTTGCAAAAGCAGGGAAAAATATCACATGACAAAAAACTCAATACTTTCATTTTTGCTCTCTGTGAGTCTAATGAGTCACTCTTACCTACAGCCTCTGCAGCTGAGATGCACAGCTCCTCTGCTGTGACCTGTCCACCTGTGTGGGACAAATATCTTTCACCCTCCTTTGACCAGAACAGGTACACATGGATGCCCGGACCCTGAGGGGGCTCACACAGCCCCGGGGATGCCCCAGACCTCGAACGCTTGGACCACGCACCTCTGGACATGGTGGGTGCAGCCAAATCACTAACACACAAAGAGAGACACACACATATAAATGTAAACTTTAGTAAATGACTGCTTAGTTCATCGGTTGTTATACTGGATGGAGGCATGTACACATTAGTAGTAGTAATAATAATAATAATACATTTTATTTTCAAATCACTTTTTGAAACGAAGTGCTTTATAAGGTTGATCATAGATTTCAAACAATGCAGGATTAAAGCAAAATAAATACGGCTATTTCGAGAAAAACAGCAAACAGCAACCCCAACAATACCGTAAAGATCATCAATGAAGCAGATAAGCAAAGTTGGCAGCTAAGTGCTCAAAATATTACACACAAGTATATAAAAACAGTAATAATAAAACAAAAAAAAAGAAGTAGACAAAAAAGAAATACAATATCCGATGACAGTATGAGATAACAATAATGATAATAAAATGTGTTTAACATGCAAAGTGCCGACGTAAACAACACGTAAGAGCACATTTAAAGCGACACCTTGCGATTTCCTGTAATAAAATACACGGTATTTCTTATTTCACGCGATAATTAGTTTAGAGAGCTATAGTGGTACGTTTACAAATGAGTAAAAAAGTACAAGTAACTTAAAATATGACGTCAGATAATCAGACCAATTTGACAAAAGGCCTTCCGGGGGTTTTTCCTCATCCAAGTTGTTTACATTTCACAATACACCACATCACCGTATGGCACAACAACAGATATACTTCATTAAAAAAAAAAACTCAACATACACACACACGGTCTGCGTCACGGTGTCCCCGAAAACACGAGTCCTCACATATATCACGGTGTATCCGATGCCATAACAGTGAAATATGTAAACATTATTAACGCTATATCTGTGAAACTGAACAACGTGTGACGGTGGAGCATCTTACCATTTACCGGCGAGCTTTTGACGGTGTCACGTAAAAACCTAACGCGGTGAGATGAACCGACACTCAGGCTTCATTATCTTGTGAATGTGTTTCCCCTTTCGCCTCCTGCTCTCGGATTTCGAGTGAAGTGCGAGCGACAGCAGACCTCACTGGTTTCCTGAAAACCAACATGGTCACTCCCTCCAGCTGGCACGCGCGTACAAGCACGCACAGAGGGTATAACCTTTCAAAATAAAAGTCTGAAATGAAAGTATTAAGAGAAATAGTAGT
>NW_024612857.1:0-1380 GCF_008729295.1 Plectropomus leopardus
TATATATATATATATACAGAATTGCATATGTTTTTCTGCTTGTGTCATTGTCAGCAGGTAGAGGTCGTCATGGGGAGGGATCAAGTCGACTTCTACCGTGGGGCATGTGAAGGACATCCTGAAGGAGCAGCGTTCTGGGTGCAGCCCTTTATTTACCCCTGCTGACCCTGCATGCTGGGCCTATATGGCGTTACTTCCACACTATTCCTGGTACTGTGTTCTCAAGGAGGGCACATTACGGAGTGCAGAGAGGGCTACTGTACCCAACCCGGATTATTCCACCAGCCTGAAGCTGCTTGGACCGAAACACGGCCTGCGTCTAAACAGTCAACATATATGTTTACAGCAAACGGTTTCCCAGAGAGCCAGCCTTCTAGGACAAAATGGAGACATATACGTAAATGCCTATACACATTAGTACATAGTAATACACATATACTGTACACATTAGGGGTGGTATGCAAGCTTCCTCCCTCTACACACAAAACTTTTTACAATGCATTCATAGCCTCAGATGATGTTATTTTTCCTAATAAATAAATAAATAAATAAAACCTACACCTAAATAAGAGTGGGAGTCCTCCACATATAAAACACTCCTCTCTTTCCTCTTCCTGTCACTCTACGTCTCCCATTCAGTCTGGACAGGAGGAAGTTTGGGAACCTCTGTTGGCCAGCTGTCAATGGAAGCAGGGGGGGCTCCGTCACTGCAAACTTTTCCCTCCCAGACTCACCCCGCCCAAGTCATCCAGCCTGAGCTGCCTGAATTCAGCCGCCCACTCCTGTTTCCTCGACCTCCAACACCTCACCTCCTCTACTCAATACGTAATCTAGTGTGTTCTGCCACTGTGGTCCCTTCACGCTATCGTCACAACATCCAAAATTACACTGATACTGTTACAGCACAATGCTGCGGCAACACTAAAGCCTCAGCGGCAGGTCGAGTAGCTTACAAGGAGAACTGATGCCAAGTTCAGTGGAGATCTACCTTCAGCACAAATCCAATAACTTATATCCTCGGCTGCATCACTTTTTACCAGGCACACACTGAACTCTAAAGGGATCTAAACCTTTACTGTAGGGATTAAATGGCAAATTATAAACGTACAGCAAAATCTAATTCATTAAATGATTAAACGTTTCACAGCTGCAGTACCACTTGCTGACCTGGCAAAGAGGTTTAAAATTAAAGTTACTTATTTTTACATAATTAAACAAACTAATATATGGTTATCTCCGCCAAGGAGGATATGTTTTCGGTATGGTTTGTTTGATTTTTTTAGCCTAATTTCCACCAAGCAATGAAAACAATGAAACAATCAACAAGGTGCAGACATTTATCTGCATCGCCGGTGTAAAGGAAGTTAAGAGAGAGCTGCT
>NW_024612858.1:0-3123 GCF_008729295.1 Plectropomus leopardus
TTTCATGAAAACAGTCGAGATGTTTGTTTTGTTTTATTTATTAAATGCTCCTGACCAGAATTAAGATTTTGTTGTTATTATTTTAATTTAATATTTTAATTATTGACATTATTTTGATTAAAATCGATTTGAATCTATCTCAGATTTGTGAAATGTCCTGCTGTTTGGCAGCAGAACATTTGTTCGTTCTGACAATATGTAATTATTCAAACCCCAATTAACAATATAATTTCCTTTTTGTCAAAAGTAAAAATCCCCTTTTAAACTTAAAACAAGTAATGATTAGACGTTTTTGGTAGATAATCATCATTTTTGACCAAAATATTTTTTTTTACTGTGTTAACATTTTTATCCATATCCACTAGCCCTAATATATATGGTTAGGGCCTATTTATGATGGACGGAGGGCAATGCATTTTACCCCATAAAAGGGAGGCTGCAGGAAAATATTTTTAAAAAGCAAAGTCACACCTCTGCCACCCTCGTCCTCTGAAAAATAACAAATAGTCCCTTATAGCATGCTGTTTCTGATTATTTTCCCCTGCAGCAACATAATCATAAAGAACATGTTTGAAAATGACTTTTTCTATTATGCTGCCGCACACACCACAGGACACCAAATTCCAGCGTGCTTTTATGTACAACTAAATCCAAACGCAGCCGAACGATGTTAAAGGAGACAGTAATAACCCCTAATGTTCTCTGACTTAACACAGTGTTATTCGTGTAGTGATGACATCAAAAATGTTACCCTGGTGTGCTCTCCTGCTGACTTCCTCAAAGCACAAAATCATATTTGATGTCTCAATACGTTCGGCGAAGTCTTTGATGTAACAGTATCCATTTAGGATGTTGTAATAACTGCCAGTGAACATGATGTATTTAATTTAGCTTCCCTTGTGTAGGTGTAAGAAAACTGATTTACGAGCAAACAATCCTGATGCAGCATGTATGTTAGACACACATTGCAGATCACTAGCACCACTCATCTAACCTCGACCACATACTAGCCCGTCAGTCTGCATTAGTCCTCTGGATTCGACCCCATGTGTTTTTTCCTGAGCACCACCAGCACCTCCCACAGAGCAGCCTATGAAGCCTGAGATGTAATCTCCTCTCCTTTCCTTTCCATAGTCGGCCCCCCCATCGCGTCACGGCCATGTGTTTTTGAAGCCAAGGTAAACCTGCCTCTGTGTGGTTTCTCCATCACTGATTGTGATCAGAGGTCTGTAAGTGGATTTCTATCTCACCTGGATTCACTTGACTGGTGCATTGATTCGTATCCGAGCTAAAGCAGCTTCAGATGACGGGATGTAGGCGTACGTGACGGAAGAGTGAATGAAACATTATACGTGGCCGTGCGAGTGTTTTCGTATGCGAGTGTCTCCAATAAAGCATCATGATTCAACGTGACGAGATGAGCTGATTGTTTGATTTTGCGTGCATGGTCCACAACTTGTTACTCTGTGACGTTATGGTGTGTTTAAGATCAAAGCAGTCTATTTCTGTTTTCTCACACACAAAGCACACCGTTGTATAGCCTGCTAACATTAAAACTATCCCATTTCCTGCAATGTTTAGAGGAACAGCTGTGTCTATAGCTGATGACTCACACAGACATAAAGTAATTGTTATACATATCCTTTCAAGCTAGAAAAAAACCAACATGTACTTGAAGTTGAAATCTTCAAACACTGCGCTGTTTATCCTTTTCATGAGGGCCCACAGAAAATGGCTGCTTTAAACATATTACAGACAGTTGTTACCATCTCTCAAGTGAGTTTATACTGTATTTTATGTTACTGAATAAATGTGGCATCATGTCTGTTTGTTTCATTTCATATAATAAGAGTGGGCGATATGGATTAAACGGTCTTTTTCAGTATAAATCTCCTTATCGATCTGCAAAATTTTCCACAATGGTCCAATACACTGCTAGAGGGATACACACCCTGTTATAAATGGTATGTTTATTTTTTTCATGCATGCATTCATGGTCAGACCACATCTCTTAAGTAGGCATCTGCTGCTCCGAGACTGTATCACATGACCATAACAGACGGCCTCTGTCAGATGTCATTAGCCATCAAATCTGTTTCCTTCAGACAGCAAACAGTGTTAAGACGCGCAGACTACGAGGGAAGAGACACAGACACCAGAAGCCCTGAGCACACGGAATAAAACCACGTACAAATACTCACAAATGCAGCTGTTTTCATGCCAACTACCAGGGGCCTGCTTTTGCACAGTGGAATCACAAAGTTTGCTGAATAACTGCACAGAGTAAAACCTGAAACAGCTCTTTTTTTTCTTTTTTTTTTTGCATTAACGCCCTGATTTGAGGGTAACTGCTGCATGTGACGAGCCCCAGGTGTCCGCAGACATAAAAACACACACACAGTCTTAACCCAGTCGATGACACAGATTCATTTTTCCATCTCTATGATAAATGCCTCTGAGGCACGCCTTTGGAAATATAGCTCAAGGTAAGATAAATGTGTGCCTGAAAGTTCTTGCAGCGATGAAAAATAACTTTGGCCAGAGTTAACAACTTTTTTTTTTTTAATGCGTTATAATGTTTGCACACTTTTGCATTATGAGTGATGTCGATTTTAAAATGCATGCGTAAAACACTGTTCTCAAACATTTTGTCAAGCGCCAAGCAGACTACTTAAGCGGATGTTGACCACTTGGATAATCCTCCCTTGGCTCCTGTGATGTTTTGGCTGTGTCTCTCTCCTTCTGCTCTGCACTCAGTGTCTGCCTCCTACAAGATGCCTCCACATTGAAAAGTGAAAACTGTATTCAGTTGATAAAGAAAAAAAGGAGTATATATAAGTTTCACAACGCCAACAAGCTAAAAAATAGACTCACTTAAAGAGTTAAAGGGATACTTCACCCATCAAATGACTATTTGTGCATCATATATTGAATCCAAGGGGGGAAAAAAAGAAAGGAAAAAAGTTATATGAAAACACCTGTTTATTAACAACTAGTGAAGTAGAATCCACTGCCTTCAATTAGTGTGTCTGTGCTGATGTGTGACTTTGGTCTTTAAAAGGATTTATTTAAATTCACCAAAGTCACACAATAAAACAACTGATAGAGACAATGGATTACAAT
>NW_024612859.1:0-1371 GCF_008729295.1 Plectropomus leopardus
ATTAAGTGAACACTTCCTCTCCCAGAAAGCAACACACTGGCACGGTGTCTAATGAGTTGTAAATAACAGTAAAAGCAGCACTGACTTTTGTTAAAATGGAAAAGTACTGAACACAACAGGAGACGTTGGAGGTCACTCTCACTGCTTGACACTCACATCTCTCAGCTGCTTCTAATCAGGCCTAATTTTTAAAGCCACAGACTTGATGAAGGCTGGGTAACTCCCTCATGATGTTGCTGGTGGAACCAAATCTCTGCCTGTGCCACAAGCTACTGGCCCAAAATCTGTTCGCTAGCATGACATTATCTGAATAGCCATGTCAGAAATTAAAACATGGGCATTTTGGAGGGCAGCTCTGGCTGAGTTTCTGGGAACAATCATCTTCATCTTCATAGGCCTCTCAGCTGCAATTGGAGACAAAAATAACTCTTACCCTGACCAGGAGATAAAAGTGGCATTTGCCTTTGGCTTGGCTGTTGCCACATTAGCGCAGTGCATAGGTCACATTAGTGGTGCCCACCTGAACCCTGCCGTCACCCTGGGCCTCCTGGTCAGCTGCCAGATGAGTGTGCTCAGAGCTTTATTCTACATGGTTGCTCAGATTCTGGGAGCAGTGGCTGGCAGTGCCATTGTGTATGGTATCAGGCCAGAAACCACAGATTCACTTGGTGTTAACAAGGTAGGGTGGAACCTGTGTGTTTCTCATTTCCCTAAGTAACACTCCCCTTGATGAATGACATGCACTACTCAGTTTGAGTGGCATTTGGGAAATTGCCTCCAGCCTGTTGTAGTTTTCCTGTAAAAGCCGGATGCTCATTGTGTAAAGTTTTTATGTTCTTATCTCCAAGTTTGCTAATTGCCGGTGATAAGTTGTTTAATTTTAAATGTCAAATTTTAATCATCACTCATGGTTTGTACCTGTCATGCAAAAGAGGCAGGCTTTCTCTCACTGTTTATAGGATGAAAGCTTGTGCAGTTCTTTGCAGTTTTTTATCAGTCAGGCAGCATGGTCCAACTGCTTTTTTAACAGCATGCTTTGTTCCATTTTAGGTTTCTAATGGCTTTTTCTTGGTGCAAGAGTTGCAAAACTGGAGGCAAATACAATCTTCTAATCATAATTAATAGCATCCTGCTCAGCTGTTTGATAGAGCACATTTTGAATCACTAATAGAATGAATTTAACTCAACCTGACTGAGCTATCTCTACCAGTTTAGATATGTTATGTTAAAGACAGCCACTAGATGTCGATATGTCATTTGATAGTTAGTCTGCCTCCGACAGGACGTTATTAACAAAGAAGTCACTCCACGAAGGAGGGATTTTCACAGGGAGGCATATATAATTTTATGTAAGCTAATAAATCTTTTTAT
>NW_024612860.1:0-5496 GCF_008729295.1 Plectropomus leopardus
TAAAGTCTAAATTCTTGCTTGTGTTGTACGTCGCTTTGGATAAAAGCATCTGCTAAATGAAATTGTAGAATTGTAGAAAGACTGATTGATTGATCAATTGGTTGACTGCGTCTTCACTGCAGCCTCTCTGCTCTGCTGCTCAATGACTCTCTATTGTGTGTGTGTGTGTGTGTGTGTGTGTGTGTGTGTGTGTGTGTGAAAGAGGTCAGCCCAGACATGCTTAGAGCAGCAGCAAGATAATAAATTACACCAAAATTTTAAACAATAAAAAAAACAACTGATAAAAAAAATAAAAAATGTTGGAGCTTATCATTCTACAGTCTTACATAATTATACCCTGGGACCCGTTTTATATCAAGTTTCAGACAGTACCCATCTCTAGCTGAGCCATAGAGAGGGTGCTTCTGGGCCAGATGTGATCTGCAGGCTTCCATTGAACAGGTTTGCTTTGAGCCACCGGGGGCATCCCTGGGAGTTATACGGGGCGATTGATGGGCCACTGATGCACACACTCGTCTGCACGTCGCTGGGGACATTCTCAGGTTAGAAACAGAAGGCCATGGTCAAAAGCTTACATTAGCATGCAAATGGTAAATGGACATGCACTTGTATAGCAATTTTGTAGTTTGTTTTTGTACAAATGAATACACAAGCATTGATAGAACAGCCATTAGGAGCAATTAAGGGTTCAGTTTCTTACTCACTTCAACATGTTGACTGGAGGAGCCCGGGACTGAAATGTCAACCTTCTGATTAGAGGACGACCTGCTCTGCCTGCCACAGCCAACCAGATACGTGCAGGAATGTCATTAATTTAAGCTCATTGGTCATAACACAGTCCTGGACAAATTAAAATTGGATCTATTGATGGTTCCCTGAATGATCCGCAGAATTAAGTTCCAAAAACTAAAAAACCCCATACAAACCAAAACTTAAAAAAAAACAACTAGTGAATGTTGAAATATTTTACGGTGAAAAGCCTTGCACTGATAAATAGGCAGGTAAGTACATATTTAATCCCAGTGGAACCACCCTCAGAGGTGGTCCCCAGAACAGTGCAAGCCTTCCCAGCCCATTCTCTTTCTGAAGCCATCAAGTACCACGACACCAGATTTTGGCATCTGTGTCTGACAGGGGGTTCACTTTCTGTATGAATACAGAGCCCAACCATGACGTTTTTTTTCCTAAACATGACCTTGTGCTTTTGTTGCCTAATCCCACCATGTGCTTTTGGTTACGTCTCCGTTCATAGCATCACATAGAAACATCAGCACCAGATGAAAAAGGATACCTAGAGTGTAATATGTAGATCTGAAAAGTCAGCTGACAAAGCAGAAATATGTGACAGCTTGGGATGAAAATATGACCTTCCTCATGAGTTTCTTCTTTCTGTTTTTTAGAGTGTATCCACCAGCAGGACAGTACGGTTCAGTGCCGTGTGGTACACATTTTTTTTGCATTTCCGTTGTAAAAAGTTGTGGATGGTACCTTTACTACCTTTCAAACTGTTTCCAGTTTTGATCACCCCTCTGCTTAGGTACCTAGCACACAGATCTGGTACTACAGGATGGACCTAGAAACACTGCAGTCTGTTGATTGGTCAGTAGAGAATCAACACTGTACTCAGGGCTGAGCTGTGGCTACTTTAATCACTGTTTATAAGTTTTTCATAGGTCTACACTAGAAAAACATTACTAGAAAATGAGAGGATGTTTGCAGCCTCTAGCAGCAGCTGAAGACTGAGGAAAAAATAATTTTATTCACTGGGCCGACTGTCGGCAACTTTTAAGGTTGAATCTAATCCTCACTCGCAGGAAAAAACGTGTGGGATTGTCAGAGCTTGGTTTAGTGTGCTTGGGCAGAAAAAAACCCTGTTCTTGCCTGACGAGGACTCAGTGCACAAACAAGCTAATTATGAGAGAGACTCACAGCAGCCTGCAGCCCCATTCATGTGAACGATAAATGTGATGCAGACACGGTGTAACATCAGTGAACAAGGAAATACAGTGAGCGCTGCTGGACAGAGCAGTTACTGACAACAACCCTGCTCACATGTAAGAGAACTGTCTGCAGGGGAAACACTACACAAATCTAGGATCTAGGTACCTAGTTGGGGTTAATTTTGGTTCCAAAGATACAATAACAAAAGCCTTCGATGAAAACACAGCTTTGGTTGGCAGTTAACCCAGCGCATTGCAGCAGAGGACATTGAGTTTGCAACAACAGACTGCTAAAAGAATTGTAACATCTTGTTGACCATATTTAAGGATCTGAGTGTCCTCAGGTAGTAGAGTCAGCTCTGTTCTTTCCTTTAAACAACCTCTGTGTAACATTTCCAGTCCAGTCTGTTTTTAAGGTGAACTCCCAGATACTTGTAATTACCCACCACCTCCACCTCCTCTCCTTGAATGCTGATGCGATCAGCAACAGACCTTGCTTACCTGATGGTGGAAGAACAGTGAGGGACTGGGAATAATCATTTGACAAATATGAATTTGAATTTGAATTAAATCAATAGTTGGAAGAACAGTGAGGGACTGGGAATAATCATTTGACAAATATGAATTTGAATTTGAATTAAATCAATAGTTGTTGGCTATATCAAATTGAATAAAAAGGTGGACAAACTAACAGACGTTGCCATGCTCAGAGCCCAGCGTCTCACATGGTGAAATGATGCTTTAGTTGTTTGGAGCAATTACTGGTAAAAGCAATTAATAAAGACAAAACACTATTTGTAAATATATTCTCTATGTACAGTTCACATCAGTTTGTGTATACGCCAGTATGCACAAACTAATTCCTCCATGAACTTCAGGCAGCATTTTATTTCCTAGCAAATGTGTCTTATTAAAATCATTCATGTAGATTTCTCTAATTGCTGCTTCTCAACTCAGCATCTGCTGATGCTCTTTGTGGATGAGTACATACTACATCTTATTTAAAAATCCAAATGCTTCCTCAGGATATCCAACTCGTTTTCTCATTTCCTAACAAACTGTCTTTTTGGAATGCTCAAAGCTCCTTTGGAGCAACAGTGTGAATGGTTTGTGAGCGATCATCTGCAGTTCCACAGTCAAAAAACAGCTTGGAGTCTAGAATCACATCAAGTTCCAACGCTCTCAGCCCCAAAGTATGAAGCAGCTGTCTGTGTTTGGGATCTGCAGCTTTTGTAGTTTATTTTGTAATACATTTCTGTATTATTGCATCATATAATGAGTTCTGATGCAAAAGATGAGAACAGAAGGGGTGATGTTACATGGCTCTGGTACACCAACAACACACATGGTCACATTTTCTTTCTGTGGCTTGCAGGGACTGTAGTTAAGCAGCGTACATGACACTGACAGCTCCTGTTCAAATCAAAGCTATGTGTTTTTCCCCTCTTTTTTCTTCTTTTTTCTCCTCTGTGAACTCAGGTTATTTGTGTCTAAAACTTGCTATTTTAAGCCTCCCTTACGTGTTTTTTCTCTGTCCTCACGTCCGAACCAGTAAATTGCATTTAGCCGCTCGCAGCCTTTTACTTCTCCCTCAATTAACTCCAATTCTGATTATTTTGTTTTTCTCTGGCTTTCTCCCTCTTCATTAACATTCTCTCTGTAGATCTTTGTCCTCTGTCTCTCTGACTCCTCTCCCACACAAATACACACACACACACACAAACATGCAGACATGCTGCAGGGCTAGACTGGTATCATAATTCAAGCCACAGAGGCCAGTTCAAGCTAATTTCAACCATATATACTGTAAATGGTGGACTGATTAAGATTGTTGTATTTATGCCTGTATCCTAAATTTTATCTTTATTACCACAAAAAAAAATGCTTCATAAATATACAAATGTCTCTAATCAACATCCAAAAGGGGCATGGCCTTTCCACACCGTGAGTCAGATTGGCTCAAAATTGGACACACGTGGCACAATGTGCTCTACAAAAAGGCCCCCCTGAGTGGATTTTCCGCCATTTAGATTTTTTAGAGACACATTATGACATCTCCTCGTAAATCTTATTGTGTCTTGAAGATATTGACCAATGAATTTCAGATGGGTAGTGGCTCAGCACATAAATACCAATAACTCTGCAACTGTTGAGTCAGATGTCAGAAAACTTGCAAGAAATGACTGCATCAGTAATGGTGACATTTAAATTGACCATTGCAGGGTGCCACAGATGCAAAAATTTGTGTTATGGGTTTGTCAGCAGAAATGGACAGTGAAAATGCAGTGTTTTCTTACTGCAGTCTCTCTTTGTCGCAGAGATGAAGAGAATACAAAGCTGTCTGTTTTACTCCCCTCAGCTGCTATACTTGTATTGTTTTATTTTGAAATATTTACAGGATTATAAATGTGGAAATACAGTACTCATAGCAGCAGACAGCTACGTTGCAACCACGCTGCATGTGTGAACACCACAAGCAGGAAACATGCAGCAGTTCCGCAAGGCTGTCGTCACACACTGCTGACGCGTGCTGTGTGAAACGGGCCTTAACAGTGCATGACCACTACAAGCAGCAATTCACCTCAATATGTATCCTCTGGATTTATACAAAGCTGTTTGAAAAGTTACTGGAGCTGCAGCTTGAGTGGCTGTGTTGATGTGGGTACCGTTTGAATTTCTGAAATGATCACTCCCTCTTCTCACGCTGCCAGCTAGATCTGCGTTGCACATATCCCAGCATGCTTTGTATGAAATCAGTCGTTTCCAACACAAAGTGAATGGGAGTGGTTTTCTGGTCACGTGTAGTCACATCGACTGGGCATGCACCCTAAGAATCAGAAGTTGTTTGACCAGTCATTACAAAACTTGCAAGATATGTCAAATAACAGTGTTGAACAAGGTGTGTAAAATAGTTTAGAAATTGCTTTATAAGGTGTGCCACAAGTTCCAAACAAGTGCATTGGCCTTTCACAAAATTTGGCCATAAATCACTGACAGCTGGTCCAAGCATCACCATACTCAATGGATGATTTTACTAAGTCATTGAAAAATGTCCCCAAAATATTTCTGCAATTGACCAATGAGAAGTGAGGGTGCTGCAAACTTAAATGAATGAGCATCTGTTGTAAAAGCTGTTGTTTATCTTTGATGCTGGTGGTGTGAACTGGTTAAGGTCTCGATCCCACCCAGCTTTCAAGTTGTTAAGGTCGATGGTATCTTGAAACCCAGAATCACTGCTTTCAGCTGAATTTTTCTATATTAATTCCATGTATATACATCTGCTTTTCTGTGAAGCATCATTAGGTGTTGATGTCATTTTTTATTTTCCTGAAACACATAGTCAGCTTAGGAAGGGTAGTTGTGTTAAACCCTTTTCACACTCTTCCTGCATAGAGACCTGTTTCTCAGTCACTGTGGGGAAGAGAGGCAGCTTGGATGAAAGACGCTGTTAGAAATCCGCTTTTGGCGCCTATTCAGCGCGGGCATGCTGGAAACAGGCCCTTTTCACTAAGAGACATGCAAAGTGAAAATCTGCTCATAATCCTCACTGTATATA
>NW_024612861.1:0-1405 GCF_008729295.1 Plectropomus leopardus
CCCCCCCCCCCCCCCTCCCCTCTGGATCAGGGGTCACCGGCGGGGTCAAGAGGGAATTGACCGTTGGTGAAAAAGGGAGCGAAGTCTTGGGACAAAGAGGAGGAGCCGTCACGCCAAGTCAACGGAGGAGCCACTGACATCTTGTTAACTGTGTGTCATGAAGACGATAGTTCAAAGAGAAACTATTACCACTTAGTTTTTACATAAATTATTTTTTTGAAGACTAACATCAGCTGTTGGCTTTTGAAAAGAGTGGAAGAGGGTGAGAATGCTTTTTAAAAACTGCGTGCAGAGTGTGCCGTGAGCAGCGTGAACATGGACTCGTCCACGGATAGAAACATGAAATGTGTTAATAAACGCTCTCTCTCTCTCTCTCTCTCTATCTCTCTCTCATCCTGTGCTATGTGAAGGGCAGCACCAGTCCGCTGTGTGATAATATATAAACACATTTTTATTATTTATATGAGGAGGTTTTTAACTTAAACTCTACACAAGCGCTGGGTTGCTGCCCTAACATTTTAAATACCTTTTTATTTTCCACAGGATCAGTATACAATCGTAACCCACATATCCAAGCCGTCTTCCCCTCTATACAAAAGAACAGACGATGAGACAGAAATATTGTATCAAATACAGTGGGTGTAAAATAACGATTTAAAAAAAAAAAAGGAAGAAAAGAAAAAAGAGAATGGGAAAATCTATTTGAAACTTAACATTGTTGTGCTTCAGTTCAATCATCAGTCATGCAGGTGCAAAGAAAAAGAAGTAAACTATCCGTTTCCCATGTGGGAAGGAGTATAAATAAGTAATATTTAAAGAGGAAATAGTCATTTCATTTTTATCATTTTGATGTTTGTGCATACTATGACTTATTTTGAAAACAATCTAATTTTCCATAAAAAAAGGAAAAAAAAGGCGTGTAAATATTGTACAGTTCTTGATGAAATTCTTTGTCCTTCTGTACATTAACTCTCCTGTATTTGAGAAACAAATAAAATCTGCAAAGAACAAATGGTGTTTCATTTCCCTACAGCGTGTGTGTTCTTTTACATCCATCTTTGTGGGGATATTTTGCCAGTCCTTACTTATTCAAAAGACTTTTTTAAGGGTTAAGATGTGGTTTTTGTTCCTTGACTTGGATGTTTGAGCCTCTATGTGCAGTTTGACACCTGAAGTGTTTTTCACATTCATCTCCTGAAGGAGGAAAGTTTCTTCGTGCTCACTTTAAGTCTAGTTTTTTAAAGTTTTGAGATACTAAGTCATTATTTTCAGATAAGTTAATCATTATTTTGAAAAAGTTAATTATTTTGTGACACTAAGTTATCACTTTGCTGAAGTTATTATTTTCAGTTTTTTTATTTTGTGAATCTGGTAATAACTTAAGATGCTAAGTCATTTTTTTTTT
>NW_024612862.1:0-1505 GCF_008729295.1 Plectropomus leopardus
CCTCACCACCGCCCTCCATCCCTCCAGCCTCACCAGCTTCCTCTGCCCTCATGCCCCCAGGCTCCCTTCTCCCATACTTCATTCCCTTCCTCGTTCATTCCCAACATTATTAAAACCCAGTTCATTGTTCATCCTCTGTCTGCGTGTTTGCTCTTGGGTCCTTCCCCCCCTTTTTTTCAGTACCGAGCAGCATAAGATAATATCTCTCACATAGGAGATAATATGTTGTATGTAGGAGATGCAATGTTGTAATGAGATTTTGATCTAAGATTTTAAAATAATATGGACAATAATGTGCTCAGAGAACAATTAAATGTAAACAGTTTTACTACAACAGGGCAAACCCTAAATGTTAATGGAGGTCATGGATAATGATCAAAAGCTCCAGAGCAGCTACTACTTGAGCTTTGTGGTGACATCCTTGGTTAATATCTCCAAGGTTAAAACAATAACTTTAAATCTCAACCTTGATCCCAGATTCCTTCAGGATTTCCATGCATTCACCTGAGCTGAATACAGAAAGGAAGACGAAGGGAAGACCAGAGGAAAGTAAGGCAGAAAGACAAAAAAAAAAGGGAAAGGAAGTTAAAAATGATGGCAGAAAGAAGGGGAAAAAAGACCAGGAGGAAAAATGCAAATAAAGAAGAAGAAAGGAAAGAAAGATATGTTGGCTGATTTGCAGCTCAGCAAAAGTAATTTAGTGTGTATCTCAGTTTTATACAAGCTTTCGGTAGAGCTTTCATCCCTAGGCATACAAGGCAAACAGAATGAAAGATCACTAAGGTGTATATATAGACATCCCAATTAGCCCCAATGCAAAATCTGTATGTCCCTTAAACAAGATTATACTGCTGTATTATAGTTTTGTGTGGACTAAAAAAAAATTCGAGCAATAGATATTTTCGCTCTGATGTTGAATGTAATAATCAAGATGTACAAAGTATCTACAAGGAACCCAGTTGGCTCGAGTTCGATCCCGGGATTCCTTGCTGTGCGGCGACAGCGCAAAACCAGGGAGCCACCCTCACAGTGCAGTCTATAGATACAAAAACAAGTGCGAAATCAATTTGATCTGAGTGAATTACCTCTCTGTCAGTTCCTAATAATAACTGTAACCTCAGCCAAAGAGAATTTGCCTGTTCACTCTCATTTGCTCCCATTGTGCCGCCGAGCCAATGCCCGCCAGCTCCAATCCAATTAGCAACAGTAGCAACTCTCCCTCACTTCCATTTAATATGCTTTCTCAACTTTTTGTGGGATTAGAGAGGGGGATAGACTGTGTAATAAGGGAGACCGGGCTCTGAGGTGCTTAGAGGAGCTCCTGACTAACAGTGAGGCGGCAGTCGGTCCAACACCTGTCCCGATATGAACCTGATGTGAGTCACGCAGCACGGACACATGTCCGGTGGAACATTAGACATCAGCAGTGTTTCTATGGAGAAAGAAAAAAGTGTGCATTAATGGAAAGTACAAACGCAGGCTTCCATTTCTACTCAAGTATGTTA